>NW_020173920.1:3130127-3178181 GCF_003031525.2 Neophocaena asiaeorientalis asiaeorientalis
AAAATCACCCAGGTGTCAGTGTATTTCGTCTACATGATGATCGCTGGTCTTATGTTATGGGCTTTGCCTTATAATTTCAACAAATACCTGTGAAATTATCCAGAGTATAGTGTACATGATACAATAATGCCATACAAAGGTCTTCCCTACAGATCCGTGACTAAAGCTTTCCATGAGAAACATGCACTGGTACACAAACTACTACAGCTGTGTTATGAGCATATTATAATTTAAAAGAGTTCCATTGCATTTGGTAAATTCTCCAAATTCTATAGTATAAAATGTCAGTCAATCTTTTCAAAGAGCCTCTCACTTCAGGATACATTTCTTTGATCACCTCTTTCCCAGACGGTCATAACTTAGTCAAAAGATTCCTTCTGGTCAAGGTTCCTGCTGCTGTGACATGCCGGAGAAGCTGCACAGCAATGTCACCTGTTTGTCATTAGCTTAATTGAGACAGCCTTTACCCTCAGACAGGTCTTTACCCTCAGGCTTCTTTCAAGCCCCGACTGTGAGCTGAGGCTTTTCAAAGCCACTCACAGTTTTGCTCTTGCGGTAAAAGAAACTCTGCAAATTCAGAAGAGGTGTGCAAAGAGCTTTAACACTTTTCTTGTTAGCCCAGTCCTCAGCACACGCTCCTCTTGAAATGCAACAGTCTCTTTTAAGTGTGGAAAGCACAAGGCCTCCTTCTTGTGTCATCTGGAGACAAAGCAACCCAGCCTCGTGCTCTGAGGAGGCTGAAATTTGATGTACGAGGGGCAGATCCCCGAGGACTCTTCTATGATTTCTTGGGTTGAATTAATATAGCTATCAATCAGTCGACTATAAAATATTACTGAGAGCCTAGAAAGTGCCAGGAACTGTGCTAAAAATATAATGGTGATGGAGGAGGAGGGAACACCTCTGTTTCCATTGTTTCGCACCATCCACATGGAGGACCCCCCTAACTTGACCAGCACTCCCCGCCTCCTGCCCCCTCCTCAGCCCTCCTTCCCGACCTGTGCACACTACCGCCTCCCTTAGGGAAGGAAGAGAAACTGCTGTGATGGGCGAGTTTGGGAGGCAGGCTGCCCCATCCTCCTCTCCTCTCCTCTGGAATTAGCCTCCGAGAGACTGCCCTCCCTGCAAGGCGGCCAGCGGCTGTCCAGAGCTGCCTGTCCTTTCAGAAGTCTGTCTGGTCTGTACCCCAGGTTGGGAGGCACCTGTCCCTGTGTCTGTCACTCCCAACTCAGGCCAGAAATAGGGATGACATTTACGGGGGGGCGGGGCTGTCCACTTCAGCAGATGAAGAAGGTAAGTAATGCTCTGCCCCCCATGGAGATGATACTCTAGTAGGGAGCGGCAGAATGCAAACTAGGAAACAGGGTAGTGACTTTCCAAACTTGCTTCCTGATGTCCAAAGAGCTCTTGCTATCACTTCCTTCAGCCCCTGCTCAGATGTCACCAAATCCGTGGGGCCTTCCCTGACCAGCTGTACAAAACAGCCCACAACTCCGCACCCCAACACAGGAACGCTCCCTGTGTCCTTATCCACCTTTACTTTTGTCTATACAATGGATCACGATCTGACTCACTCTACGTGGACAGGTTTGTTTGTTTAAAGTCGATCTCCCACACACCCCCAGAACCCCAGAATGGAAGCTCCATGAGGGCAGGGACTGGTTCTCTTCCTACTGGCACAGGCACCTAAAACAGGGCCTGGTGCCAGGGAAGCACCCAAGAACATCTGCTGAATCAATGAGCACATGAGTACCTGCTACAAACAAGGTGATGGGAAAGATAACGAGGGCTAGGGTGGCTGCTGCTTTAGAAAAGGGGTTCGGGGAAGGCCTTTCTGAGTCGTTACCATCTGAGTGATAACACAGTGACGGCACGAGAGAAGCAGCACAAGAGGCAATCCTGCCGTACCCCTGAGGGTGTCCGCACAGGGCTGGGTAAGCTCCCCCAGGCCTCTGCAAGGGGCTGGCCACCCCGAAAAGGAGAGAGGAGATGGCTACAGGGTCCCGGCAGTGCTGAGTCCCCAGAAGTCGGCAGAGTAGAACCGTGTTGTGAGGCTGGACTCAAAAACGGACGCATTAGCACTGGGCTCCCTGCACAATACAGCAAGGCTGCGTTTAATCCTTACCGCCCCGTGGGGGATGGGTGTTTCATCCTCATTTTACAGGAGGCCCGGGAGGCCCTGAGAGGCGAGGGGGGTTGCCCGCAGTCACCAGCGAGTAACTGGCCACTGGGGTTTAAACTCAGTGCTGTCTCCCTCCCTCAGGACCATGTTGTGCCCAACCCAGCAGGTTTAGCAACAGGACAGGCTGTACGTGGGGGTGATGCTAAGCGACACAGGTACCTGGGTGGCAGGGGGCTGTGCCTGTGCCCCCTCTGTGTCCCCTGCATTTGTGCATTCAGGGTCCAACACACAACAGGTGCTCAGGCATTCACAGGGCTTCGACATGCACGGTAGCCTCCTGAGGGAGATGACTGGTTGCCTACCCCAAAGCTTCCCCTCCTCTCCTTATTAACTATTTTTAATGGGAACTCTGCTTTGGTTCTTCCTCCATCCTGCGGCTGCAACACAGATGTGATGACTAAAGCTCGAGCAGCCATTCTGGCCCATGAGGACAAGGGCCACTCTGTGGGGATGGTAAAACAGAGCTGGAGGGGCCTAGGACCCTGATGATGTCATGAAGCTCCTGGGCCAGCCCGGAACGCCTCCTACCTCTGGACTCCATTTAGATGAGAAATAAAGCTCCATCTTGCTTAAGCTACCACTATGTGGGATTCCCATGGCATATTCTATCAAACTTAATGCAAAAGGAAGCCTTATGGAACACAAGTCTGGACCTAAGTTTTAGAAGGGTGAGATCCCACTGGACAGACAGAATGAGACAGTAGATGGCTCGGAAGCAAAGCGAGCAAAGCTCCAGGAGAAGGGACAGGGTCTCCTGCAGCTTAGTGGGGAAAGGCTGGACAAGGAAGCTGCAGCCAGCTGCTGTGGGGCTAGAATGTTGGAATGACCTGGATGACAGTGAGCCGGGAGCCAGGGGGTTCTGAGTGGTGTGATAAGAGCCCCATTTTAACAAGATGACAGCAGAGCCAGGACAGCCTGAATGAAAGGCAAATGCTCCCTGAAGGTCTACTATGTGCCAGGCATTGTGCTCACAGGGCAGGCTGCACAGGGGCAAGGATGCCTGAGCTCGGTCTGAAGGTGGGCAGGAAAGCATCAGGCCCTCCTGTATCCCTTTTACAGCAGGGACTTCCATGCCTGCTGCCACAGCCTCATACAAATTCAGATTTCCAGGCCCCATCAGGAGATTCTGACCCACAGGCTGGGGCAGGGTCCATGAGTCTGTATTTTGAATAACTGTCTCCAGGAGATTCTGATGCAGTTAGTCCGTAGACTTATTAAATGAGCTAGAAGCAGCTCCTATCCTGGTACCTCGAACATAACAGGTTTGGATGTTTATTAAATAAGTGAACAAATAATATATTTCCATACTGTTAGGAGAAAACAAACCAGTGGATTTTGAAAGACTTTCAATAATAATTCGAAACAAGATTTTTCTGGTTAACTGAATAGCTTTTTAGCTAGTATTTAATTAACCAAAATGTAATCTAAAGTCACTAGTAATATTCTATGATCAATTTCTGCAACCATTTTGGCTCCACCATTTCTGTGGCACTTGAAAATGGCCTGAGAAGAGACCTCTGAGTGTGAGCACGAGTCCTAGGCTGGCTCACTGCAGCCCTGCCCTGCATCCAGCACACCTGGCGGAGTCCCAGATCCCACCCTGAGGGAGGAAGAGCTTTCAGGCTGTCTCCAGACAGCCGGGTGGGCCAGGAGCTGCCTTCCTCTTCCCAAGGTGTTCTTACACACTTCAGGGCAACTCTCCCTGGGAGTGGACTGTTCTTTTACCTTATCTTACAAGAGAGAAGTGCTCCTTAAAGGCGGAACATGGTACAAAGAGAAAAACATTGGCCTAGGACTTGAGTCTAGCCCCCAGCCTTGTCAGTAACTCCCCAAGTGGCCTTAGGCAAGTTTCCTCACCTGGGTTGCTATATGCTCTTGAAGATCCCTTCCAGCTGTGATGCAACTGGGGTGAGAATTTCTAGTGTCATTCTTCCTAATTAATACTGAAAAAATAATTCTCATATAAGATGCACTCCCATATGTAAGACTTGATGCTCGCTGCTAGGCATACACTTAAGAGAGGTCAGGGTCCAAGCCCTTAAGGAGTTTACAGTCTAGCAAGGTAGACAAATAACTCATTCAATAATTACATAATGACAACTGTGAGAAATGTTACTAAGGAAAAGTCCTTGGTGTGATGAGAATGTACAATGGGGGCTCAGGAAAGGTTTACCAAGGAAATAACATTTATGCTGAGACCTGAAAGCAGAGTACCAGTTAAGGAAGAGGGGGGGTGGGGTGGGAGGTACTCCAGGTAGAGGGAAAGGCATGTGTGAAGTGGTACCAGAAGACACATTCCAAACCTGAGGAAGAATTAAATGACAACTAAAATGAGGCAAACCTTTTAGGACTGCATATTTAAAGAAAAAAATAAAACAAAAAGAGCAACTTTTGTCACAAACAGAAAACAGATTCACAAAAAATCATTCAAAAGGAACAGGAGCAATTTTAGCTAGAACTGATAAACCCTTATCTGAACACAGCCATCTGGCTGAAAGCCCCCAGACCCTCATTCCTCATGCCTCAGTAGGGGTGGTGTCAATTCCCTCAGGTCATCTGCAGCTGCCTCAGGCCTTGGGTGATGGCTATGGCTGTCAGAACTGGGCCCAGCAGAGGGAAGGAGTCAAAGCATGAAACACAGACTCCAAGAAGGGAAGCTGGCCCTGAGACTGGACTTGCCCTGGACAAGTATTTCTGGTGCCCACTATGTGCCAGGCATAGGGATGGGAGATAAGACGTCGTAGAGTCTACAGCAGCAGGGAAGTACACGAGGAAGAGGAAGATGTGCCTTTTGAATGGGGGTTCCTTGGACAGCTCCAAGGAAGGGATGGTATCCAAAGATGGGCAAGACTCGGCGACGCACACAGAAAGAGTATCCTGACAGTGGAATGAAAGCAGAGGCATGTAGGCTGGAAAGCACTGAGTTTGCAACAAGATACTGTGGCTGGAGCTCGAGAAGGGGACAGTAGAGCCCTAGCAATGGAGGAGATAGGCCTGAGTTGTGACCTCTGACTCAGAAAGTGAAGAGATGACATGCTGGTCTTCAAGGCAGTGTCTGGAGAGCCGGTCAAATCCCAGCTCTGCCCAGACTGGCCCTATGATCAAGGGCCCTTGGTTTTCTCCCTTGGACTAGCACAGAATTTCTCAAACATTAAAGTCCCAAGGACCACCTGGAACAGGTTGCCAGGCCCTACTTCCAGAGACGGCAATTAGGGCAAATGCGATGGGCCCCAGGCTGAAAAACCCCAGGTCAGACAGTGGGTGTCAAGGGCCTGGCCAGCCACAAGCTCCAGGACCTGGATTCTTGGCCTCCTGTACCATGGAATCCAGGCCCAGGTACCTCTCCCTGACTATGGTGGGTGTTCCAGATGGGCTCATTTGTTCTGGGCAGAGGACAGACTTTTGACGCTATGGGGGGAAGCTGGAAAGGAGAGCTGTGGAGGGCTGGGCACAGATTGTCCCCGAGTCTATGGACATTCCTGGGGGAAGGTGAAAACTAAGTAAAGAGTGGCCAAGGGCCCAGGAAGGAAGAAAGGACATTCTGGGTGAAAAGTATAGCTTATGTAAAGGCACATTCAGTACAGTTAAGATCTAAGGTGCACGTAGGGGGAAGACAAGAAGGTAGGCAGAAGAGGAGAGCCAGGGCCACAACACAGACAGCCCTACCAAGAAATTAGAACTTGATTCTGAAGACAACAAACAACAGACCCCTGAACCCTGCAGGATCCTGGCATCAGCTCCCCTTAGTCACTCACTGGGCACAAACACATGGAACACTACTCTTGCCTCACCGCCCGTCCCCCCACCATCAGGCTCCATCCTTTAGGATCACCTACTATTTCTATCCCAAAATCAGACCTTGGATTCCCTCTGTGCAACTGTTAGGTCAAAACGAGGCAAGCAATTTAACTGAGACCATTAACTCTAAGCTAGGAATCCAATCTCTGACAAGCAGAGCCAGGAGGTGAAGCGAGATGATGGGGATGCAGGTGGGTCCAGCCTGGGACAAGGTGACCAGCTCTGCTCTCCCCAGATCTTATCTGTACCTCCTGGGAGGAACCCGGTGCTTCTCTAAATGGGTTCAGGACCCTTGAGGGTAGGGGAGAAGGGGGCACACAGAGGAGATGAGATGGTTCACACTGGCTGGGTTTGGGCTTGACTAGTTCCGACTGAAATACCTTAGAGAAAATGAGCTATGAGAAATGTCACTGTAACCTGAACAATTCAAGCGGCCGAAGACCCTGTCCAGCAGACTATGCACCAGAAGCATATTGGTACGTTCAAATGACCTGCTCCATCCTCAAAAGTAAAAGTCTGAGGCGCTTCCCTGGTGGCACAGTGGTTAAGAAGCCGCCTGCCAATGCAGGAGACACGGGTTCGAGCCCTGGTCCGGGAAGATCCCACATGCCGCGGAGCAACTAAGCCCGTGAGCCACAACTACTGAAGCCCGCGCACCTGGAGCCCGTGTTCCCAACAAGAGAAGCCACCACAATAAGAAGCCTGCGCACCACAAGGAAGAGTAGCCCCCGCATCGCCGCAACCAGAGAAAAGCCCGCGCGCAGCAACGAAGACCCATCGCAGCCAAAAATAAAATAAACAAAATAAATTTATTTTTTAAAAAAGTCAAAGACTGAGAAGAATAAAAAGAGGGGCAGGCTCTGAAGGCACTGACTGCTGAATCCTGTAACGCTAGCAAAGACGGGGAGTGCCAGTTCTCAAGGAGGCCGCAGTTAAAGGGGGAGACGCGGTCAGGGTAGTCGGCTAACAACGAGGCTCCCGGACACGCCCCCGGACGACGCCTCCAGCGTGCTGTGAATGCACACTTCAGCCAGGGGGATCGGGTTGAGAGGTTAGGCTTCTACTGGCGTTGGCAGTGGGCAGCGCAACGAAGACACCTCCCTCCTGACCCCTGGAGCCTGGCCGGGCGCGCGCGCTGACCGAGCTACCCACCCGGAACCTCCGGCTGAGGCCCCGCTCACCTTGCACTTGAAGCCGGCGGCGGGCGGTAGCAGCTCCCGTAGCAGGGCCTTGGCCACCTCGCGGCTGGTCTCCTCGCTCACGAAGTGCAGGTTAAGCACCTCGTGCGCCTCGAACTTAGCGAGGCGCAACAGGGAGCGGATCGCGACGCGGGCCTTGGCCTGCAGCGCGGCATTGTGTTCCGCCTTGGTGAACATCATCAGCAGGTGGTAGTCCACCGGCCCGGCCCCGCCGCTCTCCAGGCTCTTGGCCTTAGCACCCGGGGCCGGCGCCACGGAGCCCTGCGCCAGCTCCGGCACCAGCGGCGAGGGCGCGGCAGGGGCTCCGGCGCGGGCCTCCTTCAGCCTCTTGGTGGCGCTGGAGAAGGTCTCCCGGCCGGAGCCGAGGTAGTAGAAGGCACAGACGGCAAGCGCCGCGGCCAGCAGCAGCGCGCAGTAGTGGGAGCGCACAGCGCCCAGACGCGCCATAGCCCGAGCGCATGGGGGCGCGCCTCGGAGGAGACCCATGCGCCACCCTCCCGCGGACAGGGCGGCCGGGGAGCCGCAGCGGACAACAGTACCCCTGCAGCTACTTAGTAGCCCCGGCGGCGGGCGGCAGCCATGGCGGAGGCGGAGCCGCGCTACCAATCCGCGGGCGCTGATGCGCCGAGAGGCGGGGCCAGGGCTGCCCGGCAGCCGCTGGGTCCTAGGCTCAGAAGGATTACATCGGGGATGCGCCGCGGGTCCGCAGGAGCCGCCCCAGAGTGGTCAGAGAAGCCGGTGAGGACTCGGGCATACAAGCCAGCTGGCTGTACCGTCCGTGAAAAATGGCCCTCTTAAGTGCCCAGCCCCAGACGCTAGAAACCGAAGCTAAGACTTCGGTAGCAAAAAGACTAAACTGGACTCACAAAGAAAAATTTTCTCTATATACCTTTTCCACCCTAATTTCTTGAAGGCTTTAAGTCCTCTCCCCGACTCCTTTCACACCTTGGAGACTATCTGGGGCTAAAGAATTTAAACTAGCAACTCCCTCCCTATTCTCGGTGAAGTAGGATTGACACCAGAGGTGTAAATGTCCTGCTCACCTCACTTGGCACCTCTGAGGCGGACCAGAGGCAATCTAAAGGATACTTTTTTTTTTTTAACTTTAACACTTTAAAAGAGGCTTAATATGTACCCGGTAGTTTTGCAAATTCTTAACTGAAGCATAACTGAGGTCACTTGCCCAGGGTCACACAGTGGCAGGTTTGACAATATAGCTGGACACTGCCAACTACATAAAAGCCCATTAACTTGAGTCTTCTGAGGACCAATGACACACTACAGTGTTTACGTAAACATGTACAAGTGGTCTGCATGCTTGAAAGAGGTGCAGGTGAAAACGCAGGCACAAATGCAATCACAAATTCTCTCACCCGTTTACTGTGCCATGCCATTATTTCTGAATGTGTGGTCCCCAGAACCACAATTCATCTCGTTTTTAACTCTTCTTCTTTTCAGTTGGAGCAACACTTCTCTGAAAAACCTTGGACCTCTAAAGAGTGCTTAGCAACAAGTTCAATACATGCTACTCACCTTGGGGGGTGGGGAACAATAGCAGAATTATCTCACTTTAGTAACAGGTATTACTTTAGTTCATTTAATCCACACAGCTGTAAGAGGTAGAGGTATTATTTGCTTATTTGCACTTTACAATTGAGGAAATTGAGATTTAGAGAAGTGAACTGCCCAAATCTAGTTGGCTAGTAAATAATGGATCCCCACTCAAGCCATACCACTTCCAAAGCCCAAACTTCCAGCCAAGATTAGCACTGAAAGTGATAACTCAGACTCTGAGTTGAGTGTATTTTACCACAAGCTTCAGCAGATGACATTGTGGTTAAGAGAGCTGGATTTGGGCACGTGCGGGGGGAAGCAAGATGGCAGAGTAGGAAGACCCTGAGCACAGCTGCTCCCACAGGCACCAGAGAGCTGGATTTACAGCTAACTAGGAGTTGTTAGACTTCGAGGGAGGTAATCTCTCTGAGCTGCAATCACACCCCTATGTAACATGGGGCTAATATTAGTACTTATGCCTCATAGGGTTATGAGAGATAATAGATAAAAAGCAGTTAGAATAGTGTCTGACACTTAGTAAACAATAAATATAAACTATGCTAGAAACACCAAACTCTAAAACAAAGTCTAAATACCCAACAAGTACAAAATACAGTTTAGCAATCATAGCTTTTCTAGAGTGTTTACAAATTCTAAACCCCAAATATCCATTAAGACTTTATTACATGTACCACAGAATCTCCACCACTGTGTGCTACCATTGTATTATTACATTCTAATTATTGTTCATTAATAAGGGGGAAATAATTCTGGAATTTTACCTTTTAGTCCACCCACCTACACGATCAATAAGGTGGATTTTTCCTCTGCCATTTATTCTGGAATTTATTCAACAAATATATTTTTTCAGACCTTTATAAGATCACTACTCCTGGAATTTATGGATAACAAATGAAGAACAAGATAATTTAAATTTTACATAGGAAGTCAGTAGACACAGGAAAATACTCAAGAGACTGGTCTTTTCTCCAAGCTTCTTCATCCTCAATTCTTTGACCATAAAGAAAAATTAATGTGTTATGTGAATCAGCAGGATGACGGTAAAATGTTTATTGGAGGCTTGAGCTGGGATACAAGCAAGAAAGATCTGACTGAATATTTGTCTCGATTTGGAGAAGTTGTAGACTGCACGATGAAAACACATCCAGTCACTGGAAGATCAAGAGGATTTGGATTTGTGCATTTCAAAGATGCTGCTAGTGTTGATAAGGTTTTGAAACTGAAAGAACACAAGCTGGATGGCAAATTGATAGACCCTAAAAGGGCCAAAGCTTGGGGAAGGAACCCCCCAAAAAGGTTTTTATGGGTGGATTGAACCCAGATACTTTGGAAGAACAAATTAAAGAATATTTTGGAGACTTTGGAGAGATTGAAAATATTGAACTTCCCATGGATACAAAAACAAATGAAAGAAGAGGATTTTGTTTTATTACATATACAGACGGAGAGCCAGTAAAGAAATTGGTAGAAAGCAGATATCAAATTGGTTCTGGGAAGTGTGAAATCAAAGTTGCACAACCCAAAGAGGTATATAGGCAGCAACAGCAACAACAAAAAGGAGGAAGAGGTGCTGCAGCTGGTGGACAAGGAGGTACTAGGGGTCATGGCCAAGGTCAGGGCCAAAACTGGAACCAAGGATTTAATAACTATTATGATCAAGGATATGGAAATTACAATAGTGCTTATGGTGGTGATCAAAACTATAGTGGCTATGGCGGCTATGGTTATACTGGGTATAACTATGGGAACTATGGATATGCACGGATATGCAGACTACAGTGGCCAACAGAGCACTTATGGCAAGGCATCTCGAGGGGATGGCAATCACCAAAATAATTACCAGCCATATTAAAAAGGGACGTTGGAGAAAACAGGAAGAGATTGCTAAAGCAACCCATCTTGCAAGGACAACATTGAAGTTTGGTCTTCTATTGATCTAAGATGATTATTTTGTAAAAGACTTTCTAGTGTACAAGACACAACTGTGTCCAACTGCATGTAGCCGCCAATTAGTTTTGTTTTTACTTTTTTTTGCTGTGTTATGACTCGATGTGGATTTGTGTTTATACAAATTTTATTTGTATGATTTCATGTTAAACCTCAAATAAATGCGATTGTTTTTCTGAGTCAGGTACTAAATATCTCTGTAAAAGTGTAATTTTAAATAAGTGATAATTAAGGTACAGTTTATTTTGTAGGGAGTGTTGATACAGGGAGAAACTGTGGTCCTTTACTAACCAGCTACAGTGTCTACTCTGTTCCCCATATTTGTTAGATGTATTCTGTCTTCTAAGGCTTCATTTCCCTGTTAACTGAGGTTTCCACGTAACTTTGTTTTCTCTCTGTATATCTGGAGCCTTTGTCATGAAAGTTTCTGTGGCTTAGTTATAGTGTGTGATTAGTGGAAGTTTTCTAGTAGACCATAAGTCTTCTGGTTATATTTTGAAAAGTAGCTTTTTAATGGCACAAAGCATGCTGTTAGCTCCTTTTATGAATAGAAAATATTTTGCTTTGTTCTTGTCTCTGGGAAGGCATTTGTTATGACTTGCTGTATTCAGTGGTCTGCTGGAAAGAGCTTTGGCTAATCATAATAGCATAACTTTGTTTTCTTGATTAAAATGTCTAGATGTACCCAGGGGAAAAAAAAACTTGAACTGTGTTACAGGAGCTACAGTTTAAGAATATCAGATGTAGTTACATTTAACACAAGGATTTTGGCAAATAGGTAAGAAGTTATTAAAGTCTGAACAAAAGTTAGATTAAAATATTTGAAGTAGCGGCTGAGTAACTAAAGTAGTTGTACACTATTCTGTTGGTGTTATGTCACAGCAAGCACCAAACTGAACAAAATGTTTTCTGTCGGGGCATTTTTAGGAAGCTATATTGGGTGTTAGCTGATGTGGTGTGAGTTCTTAGAAAAAGTCATGGTAGTAAGTTTCATCATTTTTAGCGCAGTTAGTGCATGAGCTGGGTAGTTAAGCATATCCATATTCAGACATAAGGAATAGTGGGGAAAGGTATCCCTTAAATCTTATATAAATGCAAATCTAAGTGTGACCAACTCATGTCATTACAACAGATCTTCCTGGTGCATTAAAAAGAAAAACAGTTTTAGCTATAGATTTTGTAGGATGACCTGGGTAAATTCCATTTTGAATTTTACATTGTGTAGTTACTGAATTTAAGGTCTCTGTTTTTGTTTCTGTGGTTCCACGTTAGCCATTAGGATTGGCATACATGTTAACGTGTGGAATAGCTGACCTCACCTTCAACCAAGTGTAATTTTTTTATGCTAATGAACCTGCCTTTTTTATCTGGTGCCTGCAACTTTCTTTGTTCCAATGATGTTTGTACTCACTGGGCAATCAAGTTATGCTTTCAGCCTTCTTTTGCTCCTGTCTTGCTCTTTGATCTTACACCTAGGCCAAGTACCAATGCTGACTATTGCAAAGGACTGTTTAATTCTTTCAACATGCAACCTTAGGGAACAGAAAGATTTTCATTTTAAGTTATATTGTCAGTCAGTAGATACAGTGTCTTTAGGGCAGTGAATCCTGTAAATTCAAATTTATGATTAGATGACAAGTTGACATTGAGATTGTCCTTTCCCTTATCAAAAATGAATAAAGTCTTTTTAAACAAAAAGAGAAAGTATGTAGTGTGTCAGATGTTATGCGCTATTTTCTCAGCTTAAAATAGATATATCTGGGTGTGTAACAATATGACTAAATAGACAAGAACTTGGTCGGCAAGTGACCCTTCAGTTCTAACTTTCACTGTGGTCAAGTTCTCTGACTTCTAGCCAGGGGAGATGGTTTTTCCTGTTGTATGATTTCTACATCTGTAATGTAACATAGAAATCTGATAGTTTAGCAGGCTTTTTTCTTTATTGACCACTACCCAATATTGTCAAAGATACAGAGAAAAAGACACTCCTCTACAGTAGATGGGGGTGTGTATATTGACACAACTTTCCTGGAGGGAACTCTGGCAATACTAAAATCTTTCTAAGAGAACTTTCAGTTCTCTCTCCTATCCAGATCAATGTTTCTTTCTGAGACAAGGGTCTCAAATTTTGATTGGCATTGGAAACCACGGGGAGCTTGGTAAAAACACAATGGCTCAGGCCCTATTATCTTCAATGAGCCTGGGCCTCGACGGTGATTCTTTTACAAGCCAAAGTTTGAAAAGTACTGCCCTAGCTCTTCAGGGAGCCAACCGCTCTGGCTTCAGACCTTGGCTTAGATGTCACTGCCTTGAGGAATGGTCTCTAAACACCAACGCGTCCAGTGTCCAGAGGAGGCACCATCCTCAGGGATCCCATGAGGGCCACCTATGAACTGCCCAGTCCTATCTTTCTCCACTGCAAGAAGGCAAGACTTCAAGAGAACAGGTAGTGTGTCTTTTTTTTTTTTTTAACCGTAATATCCCCAGTACCTAACACAGTGCCTGACTCATTGAATGAGCCTCAAAAATATACCCACCCATTGTGAACCAGCATTTTCACATCTAGGAATTCATCCTAAGGAAATAAGGAAGAATGTACTCAAATATTTAGCCATAAGGGTAATGAAGAACTAGGTTTATGATGACAAGATATTGAAATCAAATGTTCATCAGTACAGTGAAACTAAAATAAAGATGCTGTCATTAAAAGTGATGTATTCAACAAACTATAAGGGAAATTTTTTAAAGTGATAAATAGAAGAACCTATAGAGACTCAAGAGATATATTAGCCAATTGCAATGAATGGAACTTACATGAATTCTGATTTGAAAAATCTTTTTTTAAAGAACACACTTAAGACATTGGGAAAATTTGAATATTGACTACATAGTTTCATATTTTAAGGAAGGTGATATGATTTTTTTAAACAGTCCTTTTTATCCCCCTTTATGTTTTTAACTTTTTATTTTATATTGGAGGAGAGCTGATTAACAATGTTGTGTTAGTTTCAGGTGTACAGCAAAGTGATTCAGTTATACATATACATGTATCTATTCTTTTTTGGATTCTTTTCCCATTTAGGTTGTTACATAATATTGAGCAGTGTTCCCTGCAGTTACACAGTAGGTCCCTGCTGGTGATCTGTTTTAAATTTAGCCACGTGTACAAGTCAGTCCCAAACTCCCTAATTAACGCCAACCCCCCACCACCCTTCCCCTCTGGTAACCCTAAGTTTGTTCTGTTTTCTGTTTTGTAAGTAAGTTCATTTGTATCATTTTTTTAAGATTCTGCATAATAAGCGCTATCATACGATATTTAGAGACATACTCAACGATTTGTTGAAATGTCTGGCATTTGGTTTACAAAAAATGAGGAAGAGGAAAAATGGGTGGGAGTATAGATAAAACAATGTGAGCCATGAGCTAACAGCTACTGAAGTTACTGTCTCTACTTTTGTACATGTTTGAAAGTTTCCATAACAAAAACATTTAAAGAAATCCTTCCCAAAGTGATGCAGATTACTTAAGGACTTAGAAACTTGTTCCTCACTTATCAAGTGAAAGAAGCAGTTGGCAAATCAGTATGATCCCATTGTATATAAATATAATACATACACCCAAAGGTCTAGAAGGGTATATACCAAAGAAGTAACAGCTTGCCCCGTACTTGGTAACTGTCAAATAGAACTTCCTAGGATGACTATGCTCTGTTATCTGCCCTGTTCAAAACAGTAAGTCACTGGGCACATGGCTAGTCAGCTCTTAAATGTGGCAATTCCACAGATGAACTGAACTCTTAATTTTGTCTAATTTTAATTAAATTTCAATAGCCACATGTAGCTAGTAGCTACCATCTACTAGCCGCACGTGAACATCACAGGCAGGTGACGGAATTAGGATGGAATTCTTTTTACTTATCATTACTTGAACATTTTTCGACGATGAAAAAGCACTGTTTTGTAATAACGAAAAGTAGGCTGTTTTCATTGAAAACATTTACTGTCAGTTTGGATTCTCTTTGTCAAACAACTATTATGAAAATGAAATGAAGTGGAATAAAGCAAATTACATAGAAAAGTTTTAAGTGTCTGCTTTCAACTAACTTTTAAAGGAAAGGCAAAAGCAGGCAATTCACTTCCAGGCCTGTTCTTTCAAGCCTCTATTCCTTCAATCTCATTTCATGCAAAAACATGTTGTTTGTTTGTTTACTAAAAGGATTGAGTGTAAATGTGTTGCCTAGATTAGAAACTTCAACAGATATCTCAATCATAATAGAAAAAAATTAGAGCTACAGCAAAAAAGGCCTTTTGTGGTGTTTAGCTAATGAACTGGGAGCCATACAGCTCTGTGATCAGGCAGAAGAAAATATTTAAAAGATCAAAATGGATTTCATGGTTGAAGCAATCAGCAAATAGGATCAATCTGGACTAGTGTGACAGAGTTGGAAAGGAATACAGGACCTTAAACATGACAGTTGTTAACAGGTATGTCTGCAATTGTAGTTCACAATAAAGTGGAAGTCTGAGCATAATAGAACTACGCCAGAGGTGAGATTTTTATTGACTTGACATAATTTCTTGGCATACAAAGAGTTTAATCAGGTATAATATTTACAATTCTTACATAATATACATTTTAGAATAACTATAAAGATAATGTACTTTGTTCCATTTACAGTGACATCCTACAGTAAAACTGCATTCATGAATTAGATACAAATAAATCCTCTACATACTAATAAAAAGTAAATGGATTGTTGGTTATACATTCTTTAAAATATACCTTTTCACAGGTAGCAGGAAATATTACATGTAATAAGTCTTTATGACTGGAATGATCCAGAAATATCACAAAGCACGAGTAAACACATATAGAAAAGTAGCTCATCACTTCCAAAAGTTAACCTTTAGCCTTTGTGTAAAATAAATGGTGCCAACATTCTTTATAATGTAGCGAGCTTTCCCTGTTTAAAATGAACACCCAAAAGGTGGGAGGTGTGTTGAAGAAAAATAAGAAAATCTAGTACATAAGATAGTGAAAAGAGCAGTGTAGAGAAAAGTTTACTTAATCAAACCTTACTTCCCTCCCCCCATTACCTTATTTTAGTAGATAAATTTATGTAAATAGAAAAGGATGCCCCCCAAATCATATTTATAGATGTCAGGATTTGGCCAAACTGAATCCATGCCCCTTTTAGTTGTCTTCATTTAGAAGCATCAAGAAATTGATAAGCATATGTGAATTCGAATTGCCTTTACAACGTTTTGCCTTCATCAATGTTTGTTATTGCAAACATATAAAATTCCCTACAATTTAACATATTTAAACCCTAATCTATTCCTTCAAAGTAATTTTATATCCAGGTTCTCCAGAATACTTGGAGTCTTCGTTATCAAAGCACAAGGAAAGCTGGCAGTCATTATCCAATTTTGCTGCTTTACAATGATTTCAAATCATTTCATGATATGAGTAAAGTGCCTCTGACTACTAGTCAGACAGGGGTTCTGGTGTCAGCTACGCCACCAACCAACAAACCAGTGACCTGCTCTGTAAAACAAGAGGAGCAGCCCAGGATCAAAGAAGAGACACTGTTGGTGCTCTTAGATTAAGATCTCAGAAGTCCTACTGTGAGTAACGGCAAAGCACACTGTGAGCAGATGTGAGCAGCGGAACAGTACACCAAGGGATGCTGTTACAGAACACCTTGTTTCGTCCCACTCATTTTATTTGTGAGGAGCTCTGAATCCAGTAAGAGTAGTAAGCAACTAGTCAGTGCTCTTTCCACTATATCATGCAGGTCTGAAGTCATTCTGAACAGACAATTCTATAAAAATATAGCATTTTTCCAGCTCATGTCCATAGTCGAAAGTGCTATCAAACAGCAAAGTTAATTCCACAATATAAGAGTGATATGGGAATGTCTTATTCAAAATGGATAGTAAATTTAATCTTAAATACAATTTGGTTTATCGTGACCCCACTTCACATGTGTAAAATTATATTTTTAAAATACTGCTTTAACACATCACAAACTTAAGGTGTCCAGACTGTGAAAGTATAAGTTTTTTTTCAAAATGCACCCATGAAGAACCAAAATAATATTCCAAATAAAATCTGTATGTTTTACAAAGTAAACACCAAAGTTGATTAAAATCTACAAAGACCAGTATAAATTAGGTAAACAATGTAATATAGTGAATCCCTGGAAATTTCTGAATTTCTAAGGATTGTACCAAAGGTAATTTTTAAAACCTTAGAAATCTTAAACATGTAAGTGTTACAATGAAAAAACTGCAAATAACTACGCAATTACCTTTAGTCTAGTTCTAACATGAAACTGTATTTTATGAATTCCTCATAGTACTGCTATTCTTATTTTCAGATTACTCTAACTTTTAAGTTAATGAGTTAATGGAATAATGACAAGGAATTAGAAACTAATACCAGCAGATCAGTGAGGGAATGAAAACAAAGAACAGTCAAATTGATTTCTGAAGCCCAAGAGTATGACTAATGTTGTTTAAACTATAATTTATCATATGATACTGAATAATTCACAGCATAATGAAACTAAGATTTGTTACATACTACAGAAAGGCTATTAGTTGACACAGCTAATTCACCTTGGTTAAGAGCCAACCTACTCTGTAACCACTTGTAACCATTAATTTACTTTAAAACCTTGCTGTTACTCCTGCATCATTTCTGCCAAATTTAATCAAAATTGGGTCTCCGCATATTCAAGAAGTCAAGCCACAGAAGTATATTTTTGTATGTACAGGCTCCCTGTACTGTTTAAAGATTTCACTTTCTCTGAAGATATTCAGAACCATGATCTTTTAGTGTACTTCAAATACATCTCTAACAATTAAATTTAAGTAGACATTAATTACTGCCACATTAACAACTCATGACTGAAGCCACAGGAGTTAAGAGTATGATCAAGAATTGCTTTTACAACCAGAGATCCCAGAAGTGATCTGAAGACCAAAGGCTGGATCCAAAAGGTAAACTGCCTAGGCTTCCTCAGATAAAGGTCAGATGAATCCCTAGGAGCAAAACAGGAATAGGCACTACAAAGGAAAAGCGAGGCTCTCTTTTCTCTTTTTTTCCTTTCTTCCTTTCTTTGTTTCTTTCTTTTCTCAACATATTTCCTTCTCCTTGAGATTTTCGGACAATTAATTTCAAAGTACACTAATAAAAATGCTACAAATCAGACTTTTGCAAAGCCCGGTGACCTGTGACTCTGAGGTGAAACAGGAAAGATTTAAGGTTCCTGGTATTGTTGCAATTAAAATACAAGGCTTTGGAAGTTAGCATTTCCTTAGAAATAATCCCTAAATATATTTGTATCCTTATCTAATACACAGCAATTATTACTAAATAAGCATTATATGCATGCAATTTGGCCAAACAAATATGGAACCTTTTCTGTGATACGAATTTATGTCAGTATAATTCCTGTTTAGACATTCTGATTTGATGTTCAGTCAACTTAGAAAACTCTACTTACTGGTGGGAAAATGTTAGAAAATTTATTATCTACCCAATGAAATATAATTTCTGTACTCATTTGGCAACTCAAGTTTAAAAACCTCTCATTTAGAAACTGAGTATCAATAATATTACTTACATGTAACTTGAAAAAGAAAGTTAAACTTAATTATGACAATATCAGAAAGAAACCATAAGGCAAATTACTTATTTTATACTCCTGACAAGATATGTCAATGAAAGATAGAATCAGACTAATCTGTAGCATATACCTGGAAAATTAGTATACCCATAATATTTTGGAATTCAAGGGTCTGTGATTCATGTAACTAAATACTAAAGCTATATAGATGCTATAATTTAAAAGAATGTATACCGTGTACAACAAGTACACAGGAGATGTTAGAAGAATTAAAAAGCCATTTATTGCTGTATATTTTAGTACAAACTAAAAAAACTTGAGTCTTTTTTACTCCTTTTACAGAGATATTTTTCCTTTCACTAGGAGCAACAGCAAAAATGTATCTGGAAAAGGACACATTTCAAATATAAAAATGTTCTACATTATTTTATAAGTCAACTTTTCCTTTGATAGTTACAACTGATGAAAGCATAATTTTGCAACATTCAAGTAACCTTTGAAACACAGTTTTGTTACATCAATAAATTTGTCAAGGTTTTAGGAAATCAACTAAACAATGAAGAACTACAACTTCTATGAGATTCTTTTGGTAATTAAAAAAAAACTATTGTCAAGGGTTGTTTTTTTTTTTCCTTCATAAAATGGAATAAATCTAAAGGACTGAGTTATGTCAATCTGTACAGCCACTGTATGTACGTTAAAGTACTGGACAATAACTGAGGAATATAACTGCATTTTTGAGCAAATGGGGGGGCATATATTCTCTAGTTCTAATAATTAAATTACATATTGTGTATATGACAGCTAGGCTACCAAGAAACAAACAAACAAACAGAAAAAAACTATTTCTGAATCACCAACATCAGGGAAGCTAAAGCAAAGACATATTCTCAAGTCAGGCAGGAGGACATCAGGCTCGCACTCGATGCCGATATGCTTGATTGAATGATCCTGGGCACAGTGCACAGAAGAAAAAATTCAATGCTACCACCCACTGGGAAAAAAAGATTATTTTGTCTAAACTCTTAGCATCTTGTAAACTAGAGATGGCCTAAGTCTAGATTTAAATTTTAATCTATAAAAAATAGCCCTTTAAACAGGCTTTAAAAAATTTTTTTAATAAAAGAAGTCTTAAAGTAGGTTCCTCTCCCAACTACTAGAGATCTATGTTTTGATTTATAAAAATATCAATGAACGGGTACCTTTTTCCCAAACAACTCAATAGCTACTAAAAGTAAGTAAGTAGAATTAAAGAAGTAAAAAGCTGTGAGCTTTCAGATGTATACTTTAGGGAGTCACCAGATTTACTATTTTCCCCTTCTTAAAAAAATTCAAAATTTCTGTGAATCTTGCTGGAAACGATTTAGTTTCTCTGGATTATTGGATGCCATTTGGGAGAAATCACGAAAAATATCCTGGTAAGTTTCATCACCTGCATGAAAGTAAAATGAGGAGATTTTTAAAATTTACACAATTGAAAGTATTAATAAACAACATTCATTTTTACGACTAGTAACTATTTTATAATTCATTACATTAAAATTTTGTTCAGATGAGCATTTTTGGAAGAAAAAAGACCAACTAAATATAAGTGTTGGAAAAGTATACAGTGGAAGAAAAAAAAAAAAACTATACCTGAAAAAAGCACCTCAGATGCAGCCACAGAGGAAAGTTCAGAGTTAGAAAAGAGCAAAGATGCAAGTGTTTTAAAGCAATATAAAGAAATACATTTATTAACACATGAGAAATAAAAGTCATTCTAAATGAGGTAAATCACGTCATTCTAAATAAACAAAGCATTCTTTAAATAAATACTTCCCTTGATCAAGGCCAAAAGAAAAGACCAAAAACAAACACTACTGTTTCTGTTGGATGCAAGTTATTAGCAAGACAAAACTAATAACCATGTGGGAAAAAAAGCCTCATGTTTTAATATTATCTTTTAATTAAAGGCATTTTAATTTAAATAGAATGTGAAAAAGTAAGTCTTTACTCAAACTTTAATTCTTAACTCAAACTAATGCACCTAATCCACTTTCTACTAGGCTTACAAAATAAAGCCTAGAAAATGACTTTAAAATCATTTCACATTTAGTCAGTTTTTCATTTACTGTAGGTCATATGAGCAAGGATGCTATGACAAAAGGGGAATAAATATCAAAGACATCTGTTAAATTAGAGTAATGCAAATGTTTATACGTACAAATATGCTTGTAGAGAAGATTATAGATACTGATATTATAGTGGATTGAATACTATTTTTCTTGCAATGAAAAACTAAATATATAACACACATAAAGGCTAACTCCTCAGACAAAAGATTTGTATAAAATGAAATCTTATTTTCAAGATGAATCATTCATCATGAATGCTTCCTGTTAAACATATTAGCTTTATGCAGAAGCTGGGCATAATTCTGTTTTCTGATTTAGGAAACAGAATTTAGACTGTCAAATACTGTTTTAGATGATTCGTGTTGGAACATGGTTTTATAATTATTCCCCATAAGATACCTTGCATCCATCTTATTATACACTCATTGCTACAGTTGTTGTTAATAGTGCAGTAAGTTCTGTCAGCTTTCAAAAAGTGAGATTTTTTTGAGGCAACAGATATCATACCAAAAGCCAGAGAATTAGAAAAAATCTGGGGGAGGGGGATACAGATCTAGTAAAAGGTCTAATAGCATAAACCAAGATTTTCAGTAAAAAAATGTTAATGCTTTTAATATTTAGTCAATGTAAAAAGCAAGTTATTAAAATCTCTACGTAGTTTTTCATTTAGCCCTGGAAATTTTCTCATGACCTGAATCAATCAATCTACTTTAAAAAGAAAAAATACAGTAAGAAGAGAATCTTAATAGGTTGGCTAAGAGTAACATCTAACTCATATTATTGTTACTAAAACAATAAAGGTTGATATGGTGGAACAATGGGTAAGACAATTCAATTACACCCATGTTTCATTTCATAAAAGTTTACCCCACATTAAAAGACAAACTACAATCTATTCCCATTATTAGCCACTCTAAAAGATATAAAATAAACTGAGAAGAGACAAACATTAAACATCACTTAACAAACCATATAAAACATTTAAATTTTTTTCTTATTCTTAGATGTTGAATTCAAATATTTAAAATATTTATTGTAAACATTATAAATATTTTTAAAATACTATTTAAACTGGAGAGTCTGGAGTTTTACTTTCCAAGAAAGTGTAAAGTGCAGATTATAATACAAAAATACCACACTGATTTTACCATTCAACACCAGAAATAACTTAAAAGGCACACATTATACATTCAAGAAGAAATAGGAAGAAGTATCTAATAGATGCTAATGCCAAATAGTTTACAGATAGCACCAGGTGAGCAATCTTAAGTATTACAACAGTACAATGGCAATATATGGCTTCTACTATTAGCAATGCATATTTTGTATAACAGGTTGTGAGATTTTTTTTTTCTTTTTGTGGTTTCCCAGTTTTTGTTTTTAAAGTATCTACTACACAAGTACATTTTAGTAGAACCATTGTACCATGCAAAACAAATTATAAGATTTTTTTAATTGACTGAATTAAATGCGTCCTTGAAGGAAAGTGTTGGTGCTACACTACTCATTGGTTTCACTTACTGAATACATTTTAAAAGAGTTAATACAATACAAAGGAAGTCTCACCTTCACACACATACACAAAACTTTTTGTTAACATTCAGTTTCTAACCAAATGTTAATTAAGGGACTTATCAATATAATACCTTTCTTAGGCCTCAAAATGTGTTGTCAGAAAGCAAACGTTACAATAACAATAGTGACTAAGATATTTAATATAGTTAACACAAACTGAACTTCAATATGATTCTTTAAATACAATTTTAATCATTTAGAATGTTTCCCACGGCAAATATAACTTGTCTACACTAGAATACATAAACAATGACCCAGAATATGTTGCCCTGGAAAGTTCATATGAGTACATTTAACAGTCTATTATAAACAGTAAACAACTAACCACCCAATATTTGTAATACTAAGTTATATTCTTTAAATTACTTCATCACATTTTATTTCTCTTCAGAAAGTTAGCTTTTCCATGTGCCTGGACAGTTCTGAGTTTTTTGAAATGTGGACTGCTATATTTCCACTGATAGTTTAAAACAGTTCTTGATTTTTGGTATTCAGAATAAGCACTGCAACAGCAGTGATGATCCAAGATTTTGCTAATTTTGCTCTCAAAATATACTCCCCTCAAAGATATGACAGCTTGTGAGACCCTACTCCCAGGTGATCAGTGTATGATCCTGCCCCTTCTGGGCTGATTACAGCTTCCTTTTTGTAACTGATTAGATCAATGATCAATCTTCATCAGCAACATACTCACGTAACCAGTACTGGTTCACTAAAGCAGTGATTTTCAACTGGCTGAGAAACTCTGCCAACAATCAAGAGGAGTCACAGAGCCAGAGACTGTGGGAACCACCAAACTGGTTTCCAACAATTGAGAGAACGGCGTGATGTTGCACCCACCCACCCAGTCCTATGAGTTGTGGGAACTGACAAAGAAGGATACATCTTCCCTTCAGGAAATGTGTGCTCTTACGTCGCCTTGCAAAAACCAGGGAGTCTCAGGTCCGTAGGGTTGTAGACAGAAAGTTCAAAAGTGGGGTTTCCTAGAAATACGTCCATCATTCCCAAAGATTATATCTGAGTCTTTTAATGGTAGGGCTCTTCATAATGCAAAAATTGAAAATACCCGCCTTTTAAAACTACCCAGAATTCTCAAGTTTTCCTTCTATTGCTAGGCAACAAAAAAAGGATCTAGATAAAACAACCAACCAAAATCTATGAGAGGGAAATTTACAGTGATAAGCAGAGAAGAAAAAAGACCTGCTGCCTGAGCAAAACTATCTGCTCTCCCAAGACTCATAAAGGAAAAGAAGCCAGAGAGCAACTATCTGCTCTCCCAAGACTCATAAAGGAAAAGAAGCCAGAGAGCAACTGCTGAGCCATTTTACCATGTCACCTGTATAAGTATAAAGTTGTTCTGCTTTAACTACGAGACCCCCAAATGAATTTAAAATCTAATTATTACCAAATCAGAATCTCATTTCATTCTGCTGATATACCATTTCCAGACTTCTGATCTATTTTTTAATCTTTTCTAAGCTAAAATTTGAGTGGTAGGAAAGCTTGTTTTTTTACTTTTATTATTGTTTCTTTGCAGTACGCTGGCCTCTCACTGTTGTGGCCTCTCCCACTGCGGAGCACAGGCTCCGGACATGCAGGCTCAGTGGCCACGGCTCACGGGCCCAGCTTCCCGGACCGGGGCACGAATCCGTGTCCCCTGCATCGGCAGGCGGACGGACTCTCAACCACTGCGCCACCAGGGAAGCCCAAGCTTTTTTTTTTAAATAAGCCTTTTCTTCAAATTTTCATTCAAATAAATTGGAAAAATCTGTTTTTCTACTGTTGAGCGGAAGGTATATACTCATAAACGTATATATAAAACGACAGTGAAAGAGACACTTGAAGGCTCCTAGATGGGGGCAGAAGCCGGAGCAGTTTAGGTGGAACTAGAAGCTGCAAGAACATAAGAAGACCTGTCCTTCCAAGCTTCCCAGCTCCAGAGAAAAGTCACCCACCGACCTTCTGACTAACCAGCTGGGTGCAGCTTCATCAGCAAACACCTTAAGGAAACATTTACACTTAAAATGTCAGGAAAAAAAAACTGTTTAACTTAAAATCTTGAAGTTCACTCTTATCTCACGAATCAGGTCATAGTCTTTGAATAATTTTCATTTTAAAGTGCTTAAACATAAAGGCCTCAAAAATGGCCTAGTAATACTATCACTTAAGTGTATATCTGTTACAAAATTATAATGTATTTAAAGTCTAACATTCAAGTTTAAAACAAATGGGTGAAATTCAGAATTAACGCTGAGACTTCACCCTTAATCAGCACTCTTACATCTTGGTACATCATGAGTCAGTAGTACTGTTTGATCCATAGGATTAAAGTGGGACACCCTAGATTAGAAGTATCTAGCTGAAGTGCCTCTATTCTCAAAGTTCTTATTTGTTCCTATTAAATTAGACCAAAAATAAGTAATAAATACAGTCCTCTGAGAAAGGAATGGCCCCATATTTATCTTAGTTATATATTAATCTGGATAAAATAAAAGTAAATGGCTGAAGCTAGCATAAAGTGCAGAAATTTCAAAACATACTTAAACAGGAAAGATAGATGATACCACAAGCCACTTTTAAAATAATATATTAGTAGTCATTGAAAAAAACTCAAACATACTCACTTAAAACTGAACATTCTCAATTATTTCAGTCATGAATTCCTAAAATTTTTAACCAGCATGTATATGAATTTAAAACAGATAAATTAGTAATTCATATACTCAAATTCATGAAACTGGAGATCTAATTATTACTCTCTTCTTTGTGAAGAATGTCTAATCAGGATATGTTCATCAAAGAAAGAAATCTGATCAGCAACATTTCTTGCTTTTCTTGACATCTCGACTCAAAAATTACTCAAAATGAGACTTGAGCTGATCCTGAGTTCTCTCTAATAAGAATACGTCTACTTTGCCATCAAGCTCATGAAATATTCTTCTAAATACTTCCATTTATCCAACAGATATTGTACAATTACTTGGGGCAAAGGTACAAGATAAAATTTGACCTTTTCCCTATATGTTTTAAACTAACTCCATTCGCATTATGGACTTCTTAACCTACTGGTAAATTTTATTCTTAAACCTTCCACTCATTTTTAGATCAAATACGGAACTCTTAATTTAATAAACTTCTTCTAGGCATTTTCCATACTGACTTTTATATGTCAACACATAGTGATTTGTTTTTTTCCCTGAACACAATTTATAGAAATTCCCTGAATAACAAAAAGAAAACAATTTTGTTATATTCACTTGACAGCCAAAAAGAAAATGACTGCTGTGCTGCTGTAAGGGTATAAAGATACGTTATCATTCCATTCGCCTCTCTGGAATGTATATGGAAGACATCTATCTGTACAGCAGATAAAGAAGTCAGCAGCCAGAGTTAGATACAGCAAGTAAATGTGTTCTGTAATAGGAATAGTTACGGATTTTTAAAGGCTCGGGAGTGAGCCACTCCCAAGAATTCAGTAAGTACACTATATATACCTAACAACTCACAATTTACAAGTAATTTATAAAAACTCTGTAGCATTAAGTTAGTTTGCTAAAGAACTATGAATCTTCCAATTGTAAACTGATAAATTCCTGGATGCATTTCTTATACTGCATTTCAGTATGGTTATTAGTAGAATATTGACCTGGCTGTCCATAAAGTCCTTCTGATTCCCGCATCTCTTCATTCATTCTTGCTAAACGTAACCTAAAATTAAATAAAAGAATTTTTTAGATAAGTTATACAATATAAATATTCATAAACTAATGAATTACATATGCAGCTAAGACGTATTCATGTAATTTTTTCTTTTACCAGTATTTGCCACTGAAACAAAAGTACTTTTAGTTTATCAGGCCCAGCAATCTGAGATACTGTATTTTATCTTATACAATTCTCATGAGAGAAGACAATAAAAGACTTCTAACAAGGGCATTTCACTTCGGTTTAAGCAGGTTCCTGGCAGCACCTCTAGCAGCTTACTTCCTCCAGACACAGAGAATTCCTGGCTCCTAAAGCAACCTGTCAAACTTTAAATGCCAACTGCTGAAATTACTGCTTCTACAGAATGGAAGCAATAGCCTGTCATAAGTTCATTCTGGTTCACCCTGAGGTACGGTAGTTCCAGATGTATAAACAGCATGTGTTATCTATAAATACTCGGGATATATTCTGACCTACAGACGTTATAATAAGTGACCATAGGTTACCAAGATTTTTGCATGGTTACCATATTGATTATATACATTCTTTTTTGGGTTATTTATCCTGGCAGCAGGAAGACCTGTAGCACTGGATTAAGGAAACAAGAATTTCCTCTCATTTTCTTACTGACTTTAAGCAACATTTTGAAACAGGCAAATGTTACCTGTGGTGCCCCTCTCCTACTCTGTACTTCTTGCCTGTCCTCCAGGCCGCCAAATCCTCAACGCCTTCCCAGACTGCTGTCACCCTCTTCTAGCGTGCTCTCTCTGGCAGTTGCAGCATCTGACATGGGCTTTTCTTATCTTCAAAGCACCACAATTCCCTGCCATTTCCTTTCCAACCATTGTGTGAATTAATAATAGCAAGATAAGTCTCCCTTTTTGGTATTTGGACTTTTCACAGAGGATGCCTGTTTCAAAAAACTGTAAGTGAAACTGACGTCCTCATACAAAGTAAAATGAGAAAACTTAAGACAATTTGGGACCATATTTTGGGGGAAGAAGGCCCATTACTGTAAGAATTGCCTGGGAAGCTGCAGCCAGGGTTAATTTCTCTGTATATCACTCCTATCTTTTCTTTAATAACTTATCTTTCTCCAGTTTTAAGTCTATAATGATTTAATACATCTAAATTTTCCCACAATAGTTTCCATAATAACAATAACCCCTCCAGTGAGGAAAAGAAGCTAAGTACAGAGAAAATATGTCTTGCTCTTTTGTTTTTTCGTTTTGTTTTAATCTGGCAGGGGTCAGGGAGGGGTGATATATGGCAAGTCAAGAATTCTCAGTGGGAGCTCAGGAGTTCAAGACAGTCAAGGGAGTTTCTATCTGTAAGTGACTAAAATTCAGTAGTGTAGATGGAACTATCTCTACTTATTTAACAGGGAATCAGCAATCCTGGGCTTCATTCAGAATAGACTGAATAAGCGATTCATACAACATATGCTTGAGACTCCCTACATAACAATAAAGTGTAGGTGACAACCACATTCCTAGATTCCAAGTGTAATGAACAACTCTGATCTAAGATGAAAATCAAATAAAGACCTCAAGATTCTCTCTTTAGTAGGTCATGTTAAATTGTATTCGAACATTCCAAAACAAATATTTTTACCTCAAAATAGAGGACTCATACGAATAGTTCTTCAAAAAAATAAGTACAAACAGGTCCCCTAATTATCACTGCCCAAAGGAAATGCAGCTGCAAAAGTTACTAACATCAATGCAGTTGGCTTCCCTGCTTATAATCCTCTGATTCCTGAGGTAGTCGAAAAATTGCCTGTTACTATACCAATCCAACTCCCACCCCAGTACTGTACTGAGAGTTAAAGAATCAGAAAAGTTACTGATTTTCTGTTCCTACTGGCCAGGCAGTATAACAGAAGTGGCTAAGCACATGGGTTTTAGAGCCAGAATTCTTGGTTTCAAATCCCAGCCCTACCACTTACTAGCTTCTCAAATTATTTGTGGCTTGGCTTCCTTATAAAATGAGGCTGATAATAATAAAACCTTCCTCACAGGGTTGAGGTGGGAACCAAGTAAGTTCATGTATGTAAAGTGCTTCATACATTTAACGTGCTTAGAGAAGTAAATGGCTTCTAGTAAAGAACCAAGTTTAAATTTCATGCCTACACACGAAACTCTACGTTTAAACACTGTATTAAGTAATACGGTGTATGGAAAATAATCAAGTGAAAAGAAAACACTTACAAGGTCACTATATCAGCGTTGGCTGCTTCCACAGCTATACTCAAAGGGTCCTTCCCTTCTTCATCAGTGGCATGTTGATTGGCACCTCGTTTTAGGAATAAACATACCTGCCTGTTTAAGGGAACAGTGTTTATGAGATATTGCCGATAAGAAAAAAAATTAGTATTCACCTTAAGAAATAAAAAGCACTACTTAAAGAAATAACATTTTCATTAGGAAATTCTTGATTCATGCTACAAAGATTTATTGAATATTGACTCCAATAATAAAAATCTACCATGATCAACATTTTATAAATCTTATGAAATTTTCACATTTAACCTGATAATATACAGCATAGTGAGATGTGTAAATTATGGTCCCTACCCTCCAAGAATATCATAAGAAGATGTACACAGATAACTATAAATGTAAATAAAACAAAAATCACTCAAGGTCATTATCTGGGAAAGAAGAAAGCCAAGGCAACGTTAACATCATAATACATTAACGATAATACAACAGCAACGAGCGGGAAGTAATCTTGCCGCTGTATTCCACAAATATTCATAACTTGAAGAAACTGACAAAAAATGAAAAAAAATGAAAAAAAATGAATAAATGGAGTCTATAAAGTAAAATGGGAATAATTATGATTATGAAGAAAATACAAAGGATGAGTTAAATACAACCATTTTTAAGTAGAGAAAAGTTTTTATGATAAAGTTATTGAACTGAATCTTCTTGCTAATAGAGGGAAACAAAATAAGCTATGATGAAAATAGAAGATGCTATAAAATAAACATTAAAAAAGGACAGTTTCTTGTTTGTCCAGGTAATAAGACTTGGAGATCCTGAGATGTTTTATTGAAAAACAATGACCTATGACACAAACTTTACATAAGGCCAATATTTTGACTTTATTGGTACCCTCTAGTAGAAAGCCCATTTTTACGGCTTTATTGTTCTGTGAATCTAAATATTGCTCCAGAAGCCACACATCAATAGCACAAATTAAGAATTAACTACCTTGTGGGAAAACTAAAATTTACAAAGTTACAAAACTCTCCCAAAATGTATGTGCTATGTACATAATGTATGTACATGCGTAAATATACACAAATACAGACTTAAGTTGTCTGATGAAATCACCACAGTTTTAAATACTAAAACAGATCTATATAAAGAATTAGTAAAGTTCAAAGTAAGCTTGGCAATTTTCTTATCTGAAAAGTAACCATATCTTTTTTCTGAATGAAATTTAAAAAAATTTTCAGTTCCAGCATGAGAGTATAAGTCAAGGAAAGTATAACTTTATAAGCTCTAGCTAACAATCTTAACCTGAGAAAGAGCAAAACATTATTTCAAAATAAATTTTTCAAATAAAATCTACTTAAATATATAAGCACTAGTTTACCCCGTGTGCCCTAAGACAGTGGCATGGTGCAGTGGTCCCCGCCCTTGCACATCTCTCTGGTTCACATTAGCACCGTTCTGAAGGAGAAACTCGCATGTCACCAAAGAGCCCTTAGAGGAAAAAAGAAGATAACAATGGAGAGAAAGCAAACAAACAACAATATATTTCTATTAACAGAGTATTTACTTTACTCTAATAGCCTTTCTATTGTATTTTCCCCAAAAGAGAAAATACCCCCCTGCAAAAAGCAGAAAAATGATAAATTATATTATTTTCTTCCCAAGAACTACTTCTAACTGGGATTCAATTTGCAGTTTGTGATCTAGCAAAACCCACTACTTTCATTACTAGAACTCTCTCATTAAGAAAAAAAATTGAGCTTACACAAAGTGATGTTCAGAAATCACTACTAGCTGCTGCTTCTATTTTCTATCCCATCTCTTAAAGCAAACAATAATGTTAAAGCTATGCTCAAAATGAACTGTCATTTTATTTTATGCTCTACTACCACTGAAGACCTGAATTTACAAATTCATACCCCTAATACAGCCTGAATAAGTGGTGTTGCTTTGTCTTCCTCAGAATTAGCCCAGTTCACATCTGCGCCATGAGCCAAAGCTTCAGCCATTTTAGGAAGATTTTTTTCATACGAAGCCCTGTAAAGCTGGAGTCCTGGATTAAGATGTTGAGAGTCGAGAAACACAGAAGAATCCTGCCTTTCTGTCTCTGAAAAGCAAACACAAATACATCAATAAAAATAAGCTCTTGGCAAGGAGGGAGGGAAAGAATGGGGAGTCATTGCTTCATAGGTACAGAATTTCAGTTCTGTAAGATGAAAAGAGTTCTGTGGATGGATGGTGCTGACGGCAGCACAACAGTGTGAATAGATTTAATGCCACTGAACTGTACACTTGAAAATTGTTAAGATGGTAAATTTTATGTTATGTGTATCTTACCACAGCTTTTTAAAAAGGCGAACTCTTACCTGTATCACAGTATGAAAGTTGTGACATAAGAAACCACTAGTTTAACAAAATGAGCTAATGGGAGATGTTCACAAAGGAATCTTATTTCCTGTAGACTAATCACTCTCCACAACCTTCTTCTCTTATAAATACATCGACTAGTACACCAGGCCTTTATGGTCTTGCCAGTATCCAATGGATAGGTAAATTACTCTGTATTAGATTAAAATTAGGTATATATGAGTATAAGCCTGGACTTAGAGACTCAGAAGAGGCAGTAAGAACCCCTAAAGGATTTCACTACTAGACCAAACCTCACTTTATTCCTAGAATGGTCCAATACCATCATCACAATTTGCAGTACAAGCAATTCAAATAATTTAAAGAATGCTTACTATCCTGAGTATTCTGCAAGATCATAACCACTAAGATCATAAAGGAGAGAATACAGGAGGAAAGCGCAGGTCAGAAGAAAAACCTAACTTGAGGGGGGATGTGGGGGATTTGCTGATCTCTTTCTCCTGATAAGAAAAGACAGCCACAAAAAAAGATAATGGGTAGTAAGAAATACCGTTCACGTGGATTAAAAATTATCCTTAGCTATTGACACATATCTTGAGGCTCAGAAAAATGTACAGCTAAGAGAGAACTTCCAAATATGAAAATAGCTGCTTTCTCATTCAGCAGTATTAACTGCCCCTTAGTACCTTCTAAAAGACTAACCACTTCCTTCAGAAACTATTTAATCAAACTTGGCATTTTCCACATGCATTTTTCAGCAAACAATACCAATTAACATGGAATTTCACCAAAACTCACCCGGCTCATATAAACTATTGGCTGACACTGTGGAAGGTAAAGATTCTCTTCCATCATCAGAGCTCTGCTGGATTCCACTGTCATTACTTTTGACTGTTTTAAAGAAAAACCAGCTAGTGATTAAAGTTTGCACCATTAAGAAAAAAAGTCCCACAATCAATGAGGTTTTAAAATGAGCTCTGATACATCAACGTGATCTCAGCCACCACCAGTAGAATAAATTTACGACAATTTTAATCCTTTGGAACACTTCACGTATCAAAATATGAATCAGTCATGAAGCCTGGCAATAAACTTACTTTCAGAGTCGCAACATATCTCATTACCCCGTAATGTGTCAGGGGTAGTAAAGAGTTAATTTATCGTATGACTGTAAGTAATGTGTAATTCTGAGACAATGGGTAACATCTAGAGAAATGGCCACACCGCACAATGACCACGGGCACAGACTTGGAATGCTCCACAAGAGTAGTACTTACTACTACGTAGTTTTGAAGAAGTATCAAAGTAGGAGAAGAGTGAATCTAGCTCATCAGGACAGAACAGAGACTCCCTCCTGGCCTCGTCGCTATTTACAGCAATCACTGGGGACATGCAAGTTAGCAAAGCACAAAGCAGGCCATAAGAAGGGAAAAGGGCAGGAAAAAACGTTACTGGGAAAAATTTAGGAGGAAAAAACAGGAAGGCTATTAGGTGGTTAATCAGATATTTAGGGCTTTTTGCATGACAGATTTGCAATTCCCATCTCCCATTTCATTTTAAGCAGTTTTATTCCTTAAGAATATACACATTATGGTTGAACCTTGAACAACACAGGTTTGAACTACGTGGGTCCACCTATACTCAGATTTTTTCAATACTACATACTACAGTACCACATGATCTGGGATTGGTGGCATCCACGGATGCAGAACCAATGATACAGAGGAACTGCAGAGCAGACATGGAGGAAACATATACATGGAGGGCCAACTACAAATTATATGAGAAGTTTCAACTGATCGGAGAGTCAGTGCCCCAACCCCCGAGTTGTTCAAGGGTCAAGTGTACCTAGAAATGTGAATTATCAGAACACTACTTAAATTTAACTGTTTTATAGACAGAGAAATCCAATTTTTCTGTAGGATATACAGAAGGAAACAGTTTTTAGCATTTAAAAAATCTACAACAGCTACTAATTCAGAGATTAAGAAAGTGACTTCAGCTTAAGAAAATATTTATATAGATAACAAGTAAACCGTAATACCTGAACTTTGGGGAGATGCTCTAACTTGTTCACTTGGCCCAAGTTTAGAAATGCTCAGCCTGTTTTCTTCACAACTTTTGGAGACAATCTGTTTTTCCTGCTCAGGAGGTGATGATGATATAGAATATTTATCCACAAATTTTCTCTCCACATATTTTGCTCTGATATACGCCTCTTTCTCCTGTCTGGTTGGTATACATAAAAATGTCATGATGTTCTGCTTAATCTCTTAGCATGGCTAATACTGAAAAGAAGCCATTACATATTGAATTTTTCAAAGAAAGTCACTAAATGTCATACTAGTTAAAACTGAATTTGCAACATTCTACAACATGTTTTCCTTCCCAATATTTAATGAACTATGATTTCATGTTTAAATGAAAAACAAACAATAAAATGAAAAATCACAAGTATTAACATGGCACTCTCTTATTGTCTTAATTTCTATGCTCATTCATTCCCATACATATTCTCTTTTGCTTTTTACAGAATGAAAAACATTACCAAGAAACTATTAAAATTTACAGAAGTTAACTTTAATTCCAGTTTTACTCCGATAAATAATGTCACATACTGAACTATCACTAGTCATGACCATAATTCTTCGTAAGACAACTACTTCAAAACAACATAGCATTTCTAACTTAAGGGGGACCAAAAAAGGTATCACATTTAAAATTTTTGATTTATGATACAACTATAAAACACCAAGTTTGTTCTATACCTTTTCTTACTTACATCTTTCTAAAATGCCTAGGTCTTTGGCTAAAATAGGATATCTCAAGGTCTGAAATAACTCAAACAGACATGCTTTAGCAAAAAAATAAGAATCTGATTTAAGTGGTATTGGTTTAGAGGGCAATAACTTTTAAAAAGTATTAATTATCATAAAAATATAATCAAACATAGGATTATGGCAAATAAAAATTTAATACCTAATATAAAGAATCATAAAGTCTAAAAATAACATGAACAACAAAACTAATTATCTACCTTGAAGGCGGCCACTTCGTTTGGAGTCTCCATAAATAGAATTGGAAGTAAAATTTCAAACAGAGCAATTAAGTAAGTACTCTCCCCTACCAGAAGCTACCTTTCTCATCTGTAATTCTTCAATATAATAATGCCATGTATGAAATACATAATTAACAAATATTTGCAGAACGAAGTCAAACAATGTGATACTATTCATTGTAGGTAGTAGAAACTTGATCCTTGGAGACATTAATGAACAGATTAACTCTTTTTAAAGGCCTGCCACTAACAGAACTTTGTCTCCTTTAACTGCTAAGAGTTTTTATATTCCTATGTGGAGCCTTTTTTTAAAAAATTAATTTATTTTTAATTTATTTATTTCTGGCTACTTTGGGTCTTTGTTGCTGTGCGCGGACTTTCTCTAGTTGTGGCGAGCGGGGGCTACTCTTCAATGCAGTGTGCGGGCTTCTCATTGTGGTGGCTTCTCTTGTGAAGCACGGGCTCTAGGCGTGCAGGCTTCAGTAGTTGTGGCATGCAGGCTCAGTAGTTGTGGCTCACAGGCTCTAGAGCGCAGGCTCGGTAGTTGTGGCTCACGGGCTTAGTTGCTCCGCGGCGTGTGGGATCTTCCTGGGCCAGGGCTCGAACCTGTGTCCCCTGCATTGGCAAGCGGATTCTTAACCACTGCGCCACCAGGGAAGCCCCGGAGCCTTAATTTTTAAGATTCTCTCTCATCTGGAGACTATAATTTATTATCTGACTAGTAAAATATAATTATCTAATTAACAAACCCAAGAGAGACACAGCCACATTTTAACAGAAGCAGTAATGATCTCTTCTGAACAGTCTGCTTCAATAATACATATCAATTAAAGTGAAATAAAGTAACAGCTATATTCAAGATGGTGGGGGGGGGGAATGAGGTAACACATTAACACAACAGTACCTTTGTCCTGGTTGCGGTTTCTTTATTCCCATTTTTTCCACATTAGCTTCATAAACTCTATTCATAACATCATTCCCCAACTCACACATAAGCTGTTTGGCAGAAAGACAGAAAATAAGCAATAATTTCCTAAAAAACACTGTATAAATCCTTAAGCAAACAGAGCTACTTAGTTCTTTTTGCATGTTCTACAAATGCTCATTTCACAAAGATGCTTAAATTTAAAACAAAAGGAGACAAGGACTGAGAGCAATATCACCATTTTGCCATTCTTCACCAGAATACCTCCCCTAGAAGATTACTACTCCTCAAGAAAGCGTTTCTCCTCACCCATCTTCTACCAGATTTCTATCCCTTACTGTGGCTAGCACAAGGCTACACATTCACAACATTTGCTAAGTTAACTGAAAAAAGAAGCCTAAGTCCAGACACGGTAAGGTTTAAACAACTCAGAATTGAAGCAAACTATTTTCTCCTTACACTTTATTTATAAATATTTCTAAATATTTTTTTAAGTCTCAATATTTTTTAAATGTATCAGACAGTTGTGTTTCAACCAAAGCTTCTAAACTGAATCCACTGAGTTCATATCTACACGCAAAGTTGATGCAGAAATTAGATTGCTAGCCCCCACCCCCCACTTTCTTCTCCTTTGAATTCATAACAATTTATGGAATCTATCGAAATAGGGCTCTACCACAGGAGCCAACTTAATCACTTTCATTTAGACGTTTCCACAGTGATTCCACAAAGAAAACTTTTTACTTTACTTAATTGACAGAATTATTGGTTTATTTATGGATTGAAATAAAAACACAAGCACATTAAGAACAAAATTTTCGGACAGAAATAAATGTAGGATACACTACAACCTTTAAACAAACGTATATTTTTTAGAGTATGGTAAACTAAATGGTGGGAATTAAAATGGGTATACTATTAACCAGTATACATTTTGTAAATATTAAAAACCCAGTTGTGATATAAAATCATTTATGACATTTTCATAGATATGAATCCTTACACAGGAAAAAGGATGTCTTAGTCTGATGACTACTACCCCTTAAAAATGTAAATTTGCAAATGTGTTATGCTAAAATATGCAATGATAATGACATGCTATACCAATCCATCACGCAGCTCACTATAGCAATATCTAATATTTTTAACAAGAATTTATGTAATTATAAAATATAAAATTAAGGCACAGAATCTAAGATAATTTGTGAGAAAACATAAAAATGCAGGGTGCTGGTTTCCTTAAAAAGTGAACTGACAGGGCTTCCCTGGTGGCGCAGTGGTTAAGAGTCCGCCTGCCGATGCAGGGGACACGGGTTCTTGCCCTGGTCCGGGAGGATCCCACATGCCGCAGAGCGGCTGGACCCGTGAGCCATGGCCGCTGAGCCTGCGTGTCCAGAGCCTGTGCTCCGCAATGGGAGAGGGCCACAACAGTGAAAGGCCCGCGCACCGCAAAAAAAAAAAAAAAGTGAACTGACATGGAGTTAAGAGTGCTACATAATAAGCTTAGCAATTTAAAAAACCAATAACAAAACATCAGATTTGCCAAAATAACATCAGATATGTTCCAATACAATTTAATTCACTGTTAGCACTGAGAAACTCACACATTTGTAAAACCAGATTCTAAAATCTTGACTTTGGGGGATTCCCTGGCAGTCCAGTGGTTAGAACTCTGCCTTTCCACTGCAGGGGGCACGGGTTCAATCCCTGGTAGGGGAACTAAGATCCTGCACAGCTATGTGGCAAAAAAATAAATAAATAAATAAAATCTTGACTTTTATGTGAAAACATAAAATATTTTTAAGCAAATATTCATTTTACCTTTAAAAGTTCAGGCTCCCAGGTGTCTAAAGTTAAAGATCGTACTTTTGAAAAGTGAACTCCAAGACTCCTAAGTGGGGAAAAAAAAAGACTGCATTAATATGTGAAACTTTCAAGTCTCTATTTGCACATCATGCAAGTTATTTTTCTCTCTTAATGTGACATAGTCTCTAATATAGGCCTCAACACATACATAAATAGGGGTAGATCTTCTAGTTAATAATGAATGGTGAATCAAAGTCCTCAAACGTACTTCACCAACCAGAATTTTATCCACTTCATAAAAGATACAAAAACACACTGGCAGTCAAACTAGGCAAGTGGGAAAGGTCCTCTAACCAATGAGACACAGTAATTTACAATATGTGTTTAACGGAAAGAAGTCTCTCATCCTGGGCAGGCCTACCCACCGGTGAATCCCAGAACACTCGATACACAGGGTGATGCCCAGGTTGATGCTGGCCCACCGTGGGTCTGCCAGACCACAGTCACAACAGCTGGCATTGCCAGGAATACACTGGACTCGCTGCAATGCACTTTCTCCTTTCAATAATTTATCTTTTGACTCATTTCCAGAATCCAGGCTTCCCGTGGATGGAGATGATTTCTTATCCAGCTTCTAAAAGAATTAAGAATTATTAAAAAAAAAAAAAAAAAGGATTGTAATACTACGTTGCACACTGCATGCTCCAAACAAATGCTTCTAATCAACAAATTGAAGGCCTATTATGGGCCTAAGCCAGGCACTGTTCTAAGCACCGGGGATTCAAGGATGAAAAGATATAGTTTCCTCCATCAATTGGCCTTTAGTCTTGTGGGGAGAAACACATTAATATTGAAAAATAACCCGATACAATGAATGTATGTACAAGATAAAATGGCAAAGAGAAAGGGGAACAGTAAATTAACACGCAGGATGAGAGACAGAGAGAGTACACGTGAGACTATAAAGACTCAAGAATAAAATAAATACTATTTTATACCAAGTTTTTCCAAGGTATTCAATGAACTGCAAGCAAGTTGTTTCAATTACTGCAGTGAATTACTGAAAATGATATGGCCTTTTACTAATGAGGAGATCAATTGCATAATTATAATTACGAGTGAATCAACAACAGAATGCACGATGTCTAAAATCTCAGGCGAAACGAGGAGAAAAGCAAAGGTGGTAGATAAGCAAAAAGCTAATTTTTTAAGTGAACAACAAAGTCTATACCAATAACGACCAAATACAAACATGTAGTTTGGGGATCCTAAGCAATTAAAGATATGACCTAAAAAGTCTTCTCGTTTAAAAATATTTCAACAAGCCAGTATTTTAGTATAAAATCAACAGAAATATAATTTGGCCCTTGTCTTGCCCTTCTTGAAAACTCAATTCAATAGCCGTTAGGTGGGCCTAAGCAAAGAAAGTGTGGGGATACAGTATGCCAGAGAGGACTCAGCTGGGTGAGGAGCATACCCTCAAATGAGAGTGACCCTGTGCAGGTTGCTGTTCCCAAGCAGCAGAAGGAGGGTATTTGCATAGGGAGACAGCCCAACAAAGGAAATGTGAGCCTGAGGATAGAGAGGAACTACAAAGTGGGAGTGCCACCTAGTGAGAGATGTTAGAGCCTGGCAGGTGGGAAACGGCAGCAGGGAAGGGATATTGGTCACATACAGGGGAACTGATTATGTAACTAAACCTGCTAAAAATAAATGGGAGCCAGATTTCTCACTGCAGAGAAAGGGCTCATTTATATAAAAAGGGAGAGAGTTAGAACAAACCCTGTTATATTAAATTAGGACTGGAGATACCAACAGGTGCCCTAATGGTTTCAATACAAATAGATACATAAAGTTATACAGATGTAAATGTGTATATATACATGTATATTCCCTTATCTTGGTTTCTACAAACTATTCTCCACGAAAAAGAACTAGGGCAGTTTGCAGAAACTACTGATTTCAAGGCTAGTACAGAGAAACTACAAGAAGATGAACTCGGAACATCTCATCATGTTAGAAAGTAGAGAACAACTCAAAGATTGTTGGGAACATGTCAAAAGGATACAGAATCCAGGGCTCCACTGGATTGGCCAAACTTGGGTCAATTTGAGAAACAAAACAAGTAATGATAGTAATGAATTATAATACATTGAATAAAATAGAGGCCTATATTGATATAATTATATTTTAAAATTTAAAGCCTGATGAGGAACAGAATATCTACAGTCTCAAAGTACCCCCCCCACATACAAAATACTATTACAAAGATAACATTATAGTAGAGAAGTCTAGCAGACACTACCTTACTCAAGTGATCAAAGTTAACATCACCAATAACGGGACAAATCAAAATCTTGTGCCACCTGAAAGGATGCAGTGAGAAGAACACAGCATCATTTATACAACATTCCTACAAAAGGTGCATAACCTTGTGAGTAAACAAACCAACAATGAGGGACATTCTACAGAAATCTGTAATCTTGAATACAACCAAGGTCAAGAAGGTCAAAGTAAGACTGAGGGACTATTCCTAACTGAAGGAAACTGAAGAGTCATGACAACTAAAAGAGACCTGTGCTTCTGAACTGCATCTTTTTGCTGTAAAGAACATTACTGGGACAACTGTTAAAACAATGATATTTGAGAATTAAATGGAAGTAATGCATCAATGCTCATTTCTTGATTTTGATGACTGTACTATGCTTATACAGGAGAAATGTCCTAATTGTGGGAATTACTCACTAAATTAATAATGGGTGATGGGGCATATGTTAGCAGCTTACTCTGAAACAGTTCAGGGGAAAAAATTGTTTGTATTATACTTGGAACTTCTCTATAAATTTGAGATTACTTTAAAATTTTTTAAAAAAAGAAATAAAATCTGCTTTACTAAAACATGTTTGATAATGTGAATTAGCTCATAAGCAATTATCATATAGAGAAAGGATGTCAATATAATGCAGAAATCATGTTGGTTCAGTCCCAATTTTTTCTTTATTAGCTAATGCTTTTGGCTGAAAGCAAAGTACACTAACACAGCAGAACTTGGGCTGGCCACCTCAAGGAACACAGGACTGAAAAGGACACCCATCTCCCCATTCTTCTTGGCTCATTTTGGCCATGTGCTATGACTTGAAAGTGTTTACTGCACCATTCTCTCTGATCTTTATGTATTTTGTATATATCACCAAAGCCTCAACCCTTCTGTACCCTTCCTTTAAGCTATCCTCACCAATTTTTAAAGTTAAGTCCTATCTGTATTCTATATTATAGTGTTCATTTATTAGAAATTTAACTAGGCTAATATTGGGTTGGCCAAAAAGCTCATTCGGTAGTGAATAAGTTGTTCCATAAAGTTCTTCATGAAAAATGTGTCTTTTATCTTGACTTAAAACCAAACAAACTTTTTGGCCAAGCCAATATTTTTACTGAGATTCTAAAGTTCCAAAAATTATTCAAGTTACAAACTTACACGGTTTTTTAGGTTGGCCCTATCCCTATTTTTCCTGTAATCCCTGCTGTTTCTGGTGTATGATTTTGCTAACATAGGTATTTCAGCAACACCACTAGCTCCTTCATCAAGATGATCTGGATACACACCTAAATTTGTTCCCTCTCAAAACTCCGCTAAAAACTAGAGAATTTTTTTAAAGGCAATTACCCAGAGCCCTTAATGGACAAAGTTGTGATAATCTGAGTATGAAAAAAGAGTAATTACCGCAATTAATTGGGACCCACTGTATTTACCAAAAATCCATGAGTGTATAATGATATCCCAAAAAACATGTATCTGTCCCCACTTAAGGTAGCTAATAAATCAACCAAATGTGGTAATTAAAAGCAAAAAATTAAGCATTTTATTAAACTAACTAAATAGCTCCGTTGATGAAGAAAACCTGTATTTCACACAGGAATGCAGACGGGGATGACAGAATTAGAAAATCATCATTTTGCAATTCCTAATGAAATTACAAATTCAGTTATAAAACTATTAGATGAATGGTTGATGGAGCATAGATCTTATAGGGTCAAAGTAACACAAGGTAGATTTTGTTACACAAAATAACAAAGTAGACTGGGAACAAAAAAGGAAATGTAACATGACAATGGAGGGATCATATTGTCATCTCCCTAATCCAATGTATCTGCTTCATGTTCACACAGAACATTTTCGCATTAACAGTGGCTGGATAACAATATTGTATGTCTCCTGTTGCAGCATGAAGTATACACATTATCTATGTTGCAATCTATGAGAAGGAATTCTATAGGAACAAATAGCCTAACCTTTTCAGCACATCATTGTTATGAAAAAAAAAGAACTGTTCTAGATGGAAAGACAAGGAACATAAGACCAGATGCAATGCCCAGTCATAGAAGAGATCCTACTTTGTAAAACAGGTTGTAAAAGACATTTTTAGGACAACTGAAGACACATGAATATAGACTGGGTTACAGACGATATTAAGAAATTACTATTAAGTGTGGAATGACATGATATCTGTAATCTACTTTTAAAAACTTAAGCTTTTTTATTTTAAAAAATTAAGACATTTATCCACAAGAATAGGGAGAACAGGAAAGAAAATAAGAGCAACAAAACTTGGGGAGCTGAAGAGTGGCTGGATGAATGGTAACTGAGTAGACCAAGGTAAAATCTAAGGAAATAATAAGAAAAATCCAGGAGTCCATCAATTTTTATCACATAATATTCAAATGACTCAAGGATTTATACCAGTTATCTCGGAAGTGGGGATGAAAGTAGGAGGACTGATTGTTTAAGAAGCAGTTAGATCGAAGGTGCCCTCCCCAACACTGCCATTAGTGGACTGCTCTCTACAAAGACACACAAATGACTAGAGGTTTATTCTCTGGGAAAGTAAAACAGAAAGTGACTGGATGGGGTTTACCTAAAAGGTGGAAGGCAGAGGATTAAATTAATGTATACACACCGAATGCTGCGATCCCCAGCAATTAGCTCCAAGCCAGGCCCTTATCCCTATGCAGGAGATTGGTGAGTCTTCTCTGGGGAATCTTAGCTGAAAAGACTCCAAAGTCCCTAACTATGGTTATTCCTCAACAAATGGTCCACACTTTGCTGAACGAAGTCCTAACTGCGTTCTCAGAGCTTCCGAAGAGGTTAGTCCTTATCTTGCAACCATGAGCAGATTACCAGAAAGCCAAGGAAAGCCCCTAATAAAATGGTTCTCAACATTGTCTATACACAGAAATCATTTAGAAAGCTTTTAAAAATATTGATGCCTGGGTCCCAACTCCATTCAATTGTTCTGGGGTGGGACCTAAGCACTGGGATTTTTTAAAGCTTCTTGTGTTATCCTAATGTGTAGTCAAGATTAAGAACCACAACTCTAACACTGCATATATGAAAAAAGAACAGGTTTATATGTACAAACATTCAGCAAACAAAAAGGATCTCTTGGAAATTAAATATGTGCTAGCAGAACTGAAATATTCAATAGAAGGTTTGGAAGACTAACTGATAAAATCTCCCAGAATGCAGAACAAAAAACACAAAAAATAAGAAAGTCATAAGACCAGTCCAGAAATTCCAGAAAAAGAAAACAAAGAAATTGGAGAGGAGGAATACTAAAGACTGGTAACAAGAAAGACTCCAACAACAACTCTGGAAACAAGAAAAACACTGCCATTAAAATTTTTGAGAATAATCATTTCCAACCTAAAAATTCCACACTCAACCAAACTATCAAACAAATGTGAGGATAGAATACAGACATTTTCAGACATGTACAGATTCACAAATGTCACATTTTCAGGAAGCTAGTGGGGGGAAGCGGTGAGTTCCATTTCTTAAGACTCACTCATGGCCTTGCTCAAAGGAGTTTGTAAACTCACTGGGTAGCTAAAGCCAGACTACAACCCAAGACTCTATATTTAGTTTATCTTCTCCAGGGAGATTTCCACTAAAATATGAGCTTTCCTTTTTTGCTTTTCACCCAGATTTAATTTTAAATACCTTTCACATTCACTGTTTTATTAGAATAATAAAATATTTGGGGAAAAATACTTGCATCAGAATACCTGGGACACATATTGAAATAATGGATTAAACATAAATATATATATTAAATATATATTAAACATATATATAAAATGATAAGTAAAGAGAAATAAGCAAGAGAATTGAATCTACAATTTAAAAATAAAACCCATTTCAATTACAAAAAAAATTATCCTCCATAAAAAAGAAAGTTTTAATAATCATGCAATGTTGCGACTAAAATTAGAAACTTTGTTAATGTATCACTTGGTATCACAATATTGTTTACTAACCTCCGATTCATCACCCTTCTCTCTATAAGCAGTAGCAATACTGGTCTGAACAGCCTTAATCCATGCCTGGCGCAGCTTTTCAGAATCCGCCTGAAGCATACAACTTCTAAAAGGAAATAACATTGTTTTCTCAGATACTAAATTAAACCAAAAAATAAGAAGGTTTACTTTTTTGTCCACTTTGTTATTTAATAATTTTCTAACAAAAACTAATTTCTGTTGAAAGGTTTTATTTCACCTATCTTTACGACAGGGTATGTTCATAAAGAAATCAAGGAACCAATGAAATAAATTACCTACTGAAAACAAATCACCCATTCCTGTATATTAAAAAAAAAAAACAACTTTAAATTTGCCACATAAAATAACATTAATTTTTTCCATTGGGTAGATATATGAAATGATAGTTATCAAAGAAATTTATCTGATATATGACTTCAGTTCATTACCATGACAGTTAATATGTTTTCACATGGCCACATCAATCATGTTTATAGAATTTAAAGAATATGATACTGGGTAGAAGTTACATAAATATCTGACTTAATATGTGTAATCATTAATTATTAAAATTTACTTTTAGTGCACTTTCTTCCTCTTTAGCTCATATAATCACAACTGCAACACAGATCTCTCTGTATTCTGGAAAATTCTTTAAGACAAGCTATGGAAACATAAAAGCAACTCTCAAATTCTTTAGAACCACTCACTTTGTTGGAGAGACCACCTCAAAGCAGAATCGTCGTTCTATGTCCTCACAATGTTTCACTGTACAGAGCCTTAGATCTTCTACCACCACAGTGGGATTATCCTACAATAAGGAAACAAAACTCCTATATTTATCAACCTAGGTTTTAAATACCAACTACCAATAAAAACATACTTAAAAACAGTACTTGGAATAAATGGTCTAATTTTAAAGGTTTATATTTTATCTTATTTTAGATTAGAAATAGGAGTTATCAACATAGATATAACTAATAAAGGTAATTCTGCCCTGTTAATAATTTTATCTGCCTCATAAAACTGCTGTATAAGAATTAAATGAAATAGTTTATATAAACTTAGTCCAACACTTGGTAGTTAATTAGCAAGTGCTCAATAAATGTTAGCTTTCTGTTCATTTTCTTCTATTTTCTTTCATATCGATTTCTCTCCTGATCCTTACTCACATATAATAAAAGCTACTTTCCTCCAAAACAAGAAGCCTTTCATGAGTCAAGTTTAAATAACTGAAAGAAAAATAAGAAGCCTATACGTGCTTCTTAAAATACCTAAGAAAATGAGAAATTTTAAATCATTTTTTAGTACTTAATAAAAAAATAAACTCAAAACCAAGCTTATCAGAGTAGAAATAACCATGGACTAATTAGTTAGAATAAAGAACTTCTATGGAATAAACCGGCTATCATAGAATAGCAAGTAAAATTTCACATTGTGTCATCTCAAGAGTAAAGTGGATATTTGAAATTTACAGGTGAATACATCATTCATAAAGACTAACTAGGTAAAAATCAAGTCATCAATTAACTAATAGTTCTTTTTCTCTAATTATCTTTAACATTCTCAAGTCACATATAATCTCATTATGCCTTTCCATTAAATAAAAATACCTCACTCTTAAAATCAGGTTCAGGAAAACAAACATGTAAAAACAATGTTAACAAATTTAAAAGTTTCTATTTAAATTAATTCAAGCTTACACTTTAATGTAATTATTAACCTTTCTCCATTACCACTTGGCCCTAAGGTGATATTTCTTAAAAGGCACCCTTTCCTTCAGCATCAAAACAGTACTAGGGAATTCCTGTCTCACAGCTGGACAAAGAAACATGTGAAGGAATAAAAGTAATAATCCTGGGACACAGAAAAATCCATCTCAAAGCTAGGAACTAAGAATTCAGGACACAATGTTGACACTTTCCACTTCTGAGTCCTCTTATACATACACAAACATAAAACTAATAAACAGTAATCTTGCACACATGCATATTTATGGACTTCAATGCTTTACCAAAAGGAACAGTTAAAAAACTTAAACTGGGGACTCAATGGGTTTTCACTAATTAACAAAACACCTACCTTAAACTTTTTCTGGTAAACCAACTGATTATTCTGTATTGAAAACCAGCGTCTAAATAAATACAAAATAGATTACGTTTTCACAAACATAATTTATTTCAGTTGTTGTTAGAAAAGAAATATTGGGGAAAGCACTAGAAAATCAGTTTATGGTAATTATGTTTTTAGAAGTGCATTGTTTTGTTTTGCTTTATATAAACTGATGTCAATGAGATAGATAACTACTGAAAGTAAAAAAACAATTTCAGGCAATTTTAAAAACCACAGATTAGGAAAATAAAATTACTATATTTTGATTCATTTTTATGTCAGAAATTTATATCCTAACAAAAGTTGTCATCCTTTATGTCATTACCAAATAATAATTGTTTTAAAATAAAAATTTAGCTTTTTGAGCTTCCTCAAAAATAACTAAATCTTTCCCCCAAAATAATTTGCTTTTGTTATAAAGTAGAAATAAAATTATATTATAAATAAGACTTCATTTGTATACAATAAAAGACTGAAATAAATGGTGCTTTGTTTTCAACCTTTCTGAAGCTAATTCAGCATTTGATTTGTTAAGCAAAACAGAAAATTGTATCATCCTTTTAGAACTGACATCACAGGAGATAGGTGCCAATTCACTTGGGCTTACTTTCATGTAAAATACTATTAAGCAGAATAATCAAAGTTATGACTAAAAATGAGTCACCTAACTATTGTTCTGCTCATTACTATACATTAATTGGCAAACACTTTACTTGCAATCTTCTTTAGAAGAAAAAACTAAGCTACGTATGGCATATTTACTAATTCTAATTTATTAAAACAGTAAAAGGACCTAAAGACTTACAAAAAAAAATCACAGCCAAAAGCCATTCATAAAAGGAAGCAAAAACTCTCATCAAGCATGAAAGGTAAAACAATATTTGAGTCATTATTTTAAAATTAGTTTCATGTGAAATGATTTCTATCATAAACATTAGTTATTAATCTATTAGCAGATAGAGATTCTACCTTTTCATTGATACTAATACAAAGCACTAAAAATTGTATTTAGACATATTTAGAATTTCTATTTTAAAAAATTAAGTTAATTCTCCAAAGCTGAGAAAATGATTAGATGCTTTTCTATTTTTAAGCTAGACAGATTGTTAGGTTTTCTTGCTATTTAAAAAGGTATCACCGTTACCATTAAAATAGAGACTGTTAAATAAGCATCTAGATAAAACCAAGTGGGTTGCCTCTAAATGCAAATCATCAAGAGGTGAGCTAGAAAAGGAAGAACTTCTGGGTCTCTTTGCTTTGGAACACATGGTTGGTTAGAAATGTTAAAGGAAATACCTCCAAACAAACAAAATGGTGCAGCCCTGCCACATGGGATGACATGCAATGGAAACAATCTCTGATATTGATTAAAGTGTTTTTTAAAAAAATCATTTGAAGTAGCATAAACCATATTAATAAAAATTCTTATATTTTATATATAGTAATCATATTATATAATTTGATGAAAAACTACAATGAATTTTATTGCACAATGGAAAAACATCCATGTAAACTTTTCATGCTTCTGAGGTCTTCAAAAAATAAATTTCTTTTGACCTGCTGAATCTTAGAATAGCCTCTAAACATAAATAACAAAATACTAGATAAAAACTTAATTTTTTTTTTCTTAGAGACAATTTCCTCTGATTATTAACTTTATAGATCATTTGAATTTCTGAAACTCAGTTCCCCTACCATCTATCTGCTTCTGGGTAACTTTCTCACATCATTAGTTTTTGTATACACTATAAATTCATCTTAATTTGACATCTCCTAAGGAAAAACAATCCCACAATATATCCTAGGTAGAAAAATATTTTAATTACTAAGGTCAGTATGTCTTATGATACTATCTCCTCTCCTCTGCCATTAAAAAAAGAAAAAAGAGCTAACTTTACTCATTTACACTGATGAAGACCTTAATCAGGTAAGTAAAATAAAATATAATTTTAAATTGCTCCTGTAGGATAATCCTAGTTATTATTAACAATTTTAATAAAAGGAAAAATGAGACAGTTCATAGTCTATGCGATATGCAAAAATATTTAATATTTTCAAGTTCATGCTACCTGCAATTTAAAGATTCTTTAAAAGGTAATTAAATAATAAAAAAGACAAATGTTGGAAAGCATTGTGCTGACAACTACACTATATTCTGCAAGATTCACAAACTGACCACAAAGCCAAAATATAAACGTTTTTAAAAAGGAAAATTTCTTGGTTTTAAGAGAACTAAGACACCACTTTATATCTATCTCAAACTGAGATAACATAATAAAGATTTTAGACCAAAATATTACATTCATAAATATTATCAATTTTTAAATACCAATGAGAGCCATAGGATGACAGAATTTTGGTGGGGAGGGAATACATTAAAAAAGAAATCAAGTATCTTTTACAATTTTTGAGCACTAGTCCCGGAACTCAAAATCAAGAACATGGGTAAAAGTCAGACTTCTAAATCTGTAGAAGCTTTATCACTAAAACTATACAGATGATGGATTCATGCACACACTTGGCACATAGGTGCCAAAAAGGTGAACATTTAACAAAATTAAAAGCTTGAACATGTACATGTTCCTTTATCTAAAATTCAATTTAGTTTTTCACAAGGAAAAAGACCAAAATGGTAAAACAAACAAAAGCTAGGAACTGACAATGTTTCCTTTAAACATAATTAATAAGGTGATTACCAAAGGGGCTAATTCCTAATTACCGTTTAAAAAATTTAAAAAGCACTTACTAGCTTATTTCCCTTAAAAAATACAGACACACATATATATAAAGGTATTCGTATTAATCTGTATCTTCTTTGGATAACTATATACATATCAAATGTTCTTTTCCAGATTAAAACAAATTGAGGAGATAAGCAATGAAAAGGTATAATTCCATTCCTCAAATAACAAGTTTACACTTTCTTCCCAATTTAAAACATGAGACTTTATATCCATTGCAAGTAATCCAATTGAAATGCAGGTTAATTATGAGCTTTCTCGTGCCAAAGAGGAAACTGGAGTAAGGTAGGGGTGAGGGGAAGGAAGCCATTTGGTACCTGATATGATCGGGCTTTTTCCTGTCATGTGAAAAAATGGGGCAGGATTAAAACATAAGGGAAAGGTGGTAAAAGAATGAAAACGCAAATGTGCAAAATAAGCAAAAGACTAGCATGATATGAAAATAAAGCAAGAATTAAAGGAACCAGCTTAAGCTCATAACCTAACAAAAGAGTCAAAAGTATCTGTTGTATTTTGCTCACATATTATACATACATGCATTTATACAGTTAATTCCAATTCTCAGGGATCTGAAATGCTAATATTTCAGAAATATTCAAAATTTTCTTCAAAGCATTATGGTATAGAAGGTTCTGGTAGGACTTAGCACACTCTGCTATTATTTTCTGCCTCTATGGTCATAGCTGTAAAATATAAATAGTACCTTTCCTCATCTTAAAAATTTAAAGGAAATAATCACTACAGTGTTATAGATACAGAATATATATATATATA
>NW_020173920.1:3178345-3220344 GCF_003031525.2 Neophocaena asiaeorientalis asiaeorientalis
TATATATATATATATATATATATATATATATATATATAAACCTGAAACAAATGAGAACTTTCCATAAGGAAAAGTTCCTCCCATCTGCTCACCCTCTTTTTGTCAAATGATAGTGGAGACTCTAAGGCCACACATAAGTAGAGTTTATCTTTAATCTATCTATACACTTCTTATTTGTATCTGTACTAGATTAAGATACTATATAATACATTTTATGCTTTTAGCTGTATTTTCTAATTCAACAAAGACTGAGCACAGCATGTAATTATTCAACTTCTTTATTCGTTTTGACACCTCACTACTAAATAATGTTAATATTTAATTATTTTCCTTGTTCCTTCATCTTTTCTAAATTTATTAAAAGCAAAAAAGATATACAGGTATTAGTAATCCATCTAGCACTGACTTGAGCTTGAAGTAAAGCTGACACACTGAGAAGATGGCCTGGTATGGAAAGACTATTTTGTAGATATCACATCATCAAAAAATGTATATTATAGACATATAAAAATCTTAAGAGACACCAGAAATCTGAAGCCAACCAGAAACAAGCTCAACAATTCACATAAGACATAAAACGTTTCACTCCTTATGCTATTTCAATCATATCACACAAAATACCATCTCTTTGGTTAAATTTCAGATCATAGAATGATGCTTTCAAGATATACTTAGATTTTATGAAACACAGGGCCAGGTTTTAAAACTACCTGGGAATTCCTAGTCAAATTCACATTTCCCTCAGGAAGATCTTTTTAAAAAGTTCCTTTTGAAAATATTGTATGCTTCTACTCCATAGAACTATAGACAATGGCAAATTTGTCATATGATTGGCACCTTATAGTAACTACAAGAAAGTATGTTTCCTAAAACTAATCCACAAACAATTAAAAAAAACAAAAACAAACGTAAACGGTGGGCAGAAAAAAAATCTGTACATTTGAACAGTTGAATTCCTGGACTTTTAAAGTTAAGGCACAAATATCACAAATACACAGTCTTTTATTCAGAGGCTCGTAGAATATATTAAATCAAGCTAGATAGAGAACTAACTAGAGAAGCAGGGCAGAGTCTGGAAGTCATATACAGGTAAAGGGAAATTATTTGCATGTACTTCCTAACATTAGATTTTTGGTAACTTCATATAAAAAAATTTAGATACATTCCAAATTTTTAAAATTGAAAAGCAGAAGAGAATTCTAAATAACATTTAATAGATAACTCTTTCTTTCTTCTCCCTTTTATAGCTACTGACCTATAACCTAGAAAATACTTAAGACTTCTGTTGCAAGGTTTTGACTTTTGTTTTTGTTTTTGAAAAGGGATTTGTATAATGTTTATATGCTATATTCCTTAGAAGTCTGCCTTTAACTACTGTTGTCATCAAAATATTCTTTAAAGGTGTATGAAAATGAAACTAATTTGCTATGCATAATTTATTCCTAATAATGCAAATGGATTAGGAAGGTTTTTAAAAATATTTTTTAAGCTATTTTTTTGTTATTGTTATTGAAGTTGTATTTTGTCTTATCAAACTACAGATTGTGGGCTTCCCTGGTGGCGCAGTGGTTGAGAGTCCACCTGCTGATGCAGGGGACACGGGTTCGTGGCCCCGTCTGGGAAGATCCCACATGCCGTGGAGCGGCTGGGCCCGTGAGCCATGGCCGCTGAGCCTGCACGTTCGGAGCCTGTGCTCCGCAACAGGAGAGGCCACAACAGTGAGAGGCCCGCGTACCGCAAAAAAATAAAAAATAAAAATTCAGATTGTTTGGAATTTCCATAGCAAGTTTTTTCTTTCTTTTTTTTGACAATTCCTTTATGTTTTATTTTATTTTTTTTGGCCTCGTGTAATGTGGTATCTTAGTTCCCCGACCAGGGATCGAACCCGCCCGCCCCTGCACTGGAAGCACGGAGTCTTAATTCTGGGTTGATCCACTGTCATCTGACCTTGGTCGTTTCTTGACTATCTGCCATAGCAAGTTTTTTAAAGAGCCAGGTTTTGAGCCTCAATTTTGTCACAAACCAGCTGTGTGACCCTGAATGAGCAACCATCTCCCTGCACTTCCATTTCTTTACTAAAAATTAGGGTGTTAACTACAATCTATGATTCTAATCAATAACTGTCATCCTATCACACAGAAATGGCATCTCCTTTAAAAAGTGGCCTCATTTCCAAAGTTATTGTCTTCCTTACTTGGCAAATGATAGGTAACATATCTACAATTGAGAATTTAATAGTTATTCCCTACTTGATTTTAGTTATGTTTTAATGTCTATGCCAATTAATAAAATTCATGAAACATATAATAAAAAACCAAAAGGTCCATGCTTAAGTCAATTAATGTTCTTCCGTTGTCCTAAATGGGAATGCGATTTTCCACTAACACTTACTGTGCTTCATTTTGAAGTCTGAGAGCATTTCTGATTGGAGTAGTCCATGAAGTTCATTTCATTTCTTCTTAACATAATGGTACAGTTTCTATGGATTTACTGTATTTTCACTGTGTTAAACTTTAAGGAGGTTGTTTTGAAATCTGAAGGTTAAAATTCAATTCTAACATTACCTCATGAAACCATACTAGTTGAAAAATCTTTATTATAAAAATTTGACAACCACACGATCTTAATTTCCTACTCTGGCTATGGAAATTTGCCAGGAAACGCTTCAAAGATTATTGGCTTAATACAGAATTTTAATTTTTCTTTTTTACTTTATAATAGTTAAAACATTATTTCTTAACCAGACCATCTAGTTGATCCATCTATATTCATGTATTATTTTTAAAGTTCTACATAACTCGGGCTTCCCCGGTGGCGCAGTGGTTGAGAGTCCGCCTGCCGATGCAGGGGACACGGGTGCCCCAGTCCAGGAAGATCCCACATGCCATGGAGCGGCTAGGCCCGTGAGCCATGGCTGCTGAGCCTGTGCTCCGCAACGGGAGAGGCCACAACAGTGAGCGGCCCACGTACCGCAAAAAAAAAAAAAAAAAAAAGTTCTACATAACTCAAAGAGACTTAATATCAAATATAATCATTATTCTTTCCAGGTTATATTCACTCTCAAGTAAATGAAAATTATTTCAAATACAACACACCATGTACCATTCAAACATCTGACAATATCGAATGCTATGGAAATACTCAATGTATCACTGACATTTGAAAATATCAATAAATGTTTTTTCTATAACCTCATCACCAAGGACTCAAAATTAGTGCACAAGGAATCCATTTCAACGTACTGAATATCCAAGCATAATCATTTCCAGTTAAATTAACAAAAATGTATACTAAATTAAACTTACCAAGAAAATTCTATTTATTTTGCTACTGTCCATTTTATAAAAAGAAAACAATCTATCATTAAGTGAATTCATATCTGTTCAAGCAGCAAATAATATACATTCAACCAATAATATAATAGTGTATCAATTAACCAGAACCCAATACTATTTTCAATTATTACAAAACTGTTCTAACTACTTTTTTTTTTTTTTTTTGCAAGAAGGGAGGCATCCTTGAATAAAAGGCTAATCACTGCTATTCAGAAGAATGATCCTGAGACAATACAATCTTTTTTTTGCTTTAATGTCTGAAATTATTCCACTTTATTAATACATAAGAAAATAAAATATTTTACACATTCATTCAAAAGACATTTACTGGATCAATATATATAAAAATCAGTTTAGAAAAAAAAAATTTTAAGTTTTTGGTAGGCATCGGAGCACCAGCTGCCATACTCACTTCACACATAAAAACAATTCCATACCCTAAAACTCCTGGTTAAAGTTATTGCAAAGATCCAAAGATCAGGATCACCTCACTTAAAGATTCACAAGCCAAAATTAAGTAAAAATGTACATAAACAGCATATAGGGGAGGAACCCAAAGGGAAAAAAAAAAAGCTCACTTGTCATATTCATCCATTATGTTCAAAATATAATTTGCAATCAGATCTATTTGGTAACAAATATGGGAGGAAGCTCACATTTAAAAATTTATTCATTGTAATGATCTAGTCACTACAGACCAAGCAGTATAAAAAGTCTCCTTGCTTCCTGGTTTAAACTTCGCTTAAATTTTAAAATTTAGAATTACTACTGTTACTTTTGACTTGCTTCTTAAGGCCCCTTTCCTAGAAGGGCCTTATCTTATCTTCAATGGACTGGGTTCAGGAAAGTTACTAGGGACTGTGAATTTAGAGAATTATGAAGGAAAGAGTTGCCAAACCAAAGGGAAAGTCAGAAAACTGAGAATATGGAAAGAGCAAGACTAGATTTGAAATATATTACCTGTTCCAAGTTTTGAAGGCATTGCTGGCTCGTTTGAACAGATAACCTTCCATAACAATGCCATTTGCAGCATCTACATTATATTCTAGTTTAGAATCATCACTGGAGAAATCCTAGGCAAAATAACACATTAAAAAGTTCATATGATTTTTACTGATTTCCCTAGACAACAAATCTATCCTAGAGAAACAGCTCAAACAGTAAAAAGCTTTGTATTAAGATAGCTATATCAACAATATTCATAAGAAAGCAGGGGAGACCTAAATGTTCAAAAATAGAAGAATGCTTCAACATATTGATGTATTTCAATCCAGTAGACTATTATGCAATAACATAGATGAGTATACAGAATATACATTAAAAGAGAAAAAACAATATAAATTTTATAAATTATACAGCTTGGGTAAATAAACTGTATATACACTGTGATTAAAAGCACAATATGTATACAAATAGACAAAGGGAATAACTCGATATTCTACAGGTGTTACGTTTAAAATGTTTTCATTTAATCCCAATATTTTATGGTGATGTGTCTGCTAACAATTTTTTTTAAAGGAATATGGGTATATTTAATTGGGATTATTTAAATCTACCACTATTTTCTAAATATATTACTATTATGGCAGTTTTTAAAATCTGGTAGAAACAATAACTCCACTGTTTGGGGGTTCAAAAAAGGATTAAAATAAAATTATTTTTGCAAAGGAGAAGCACCACAGTGTGAAGTGAGCATTCCGAGCTCACTTTTTTATGAGGACTGTAGAACCACTCATAGTCATCTTCTATCATTCTAATCATTCTAGTTTTCACTTGAATACAATTCAAACTTTCAATTTTCCTCCCAGGATTCATGAAGTTTTGAAATCAGAATTCCCATATTTAAAATATTTCCTGGTGAATTTCCAAAGTAATTTCAACAAAACTGCAAGATTGCTGTGATCCCCAAATTGAAAACTCTAAAAATCAGTCTTGAAACTTTCAAAATTATTTCTGGACCAATAATCAAAATTAGAATGCTATCCTATTAGAGAGTAGTAGACTTTCTGTCTTGAGAAAGATTTTGGTAGAGGCTGGATGACCACCTGCCAGAACGCTGGGATGCGGGGGTCCTGCACTGGAGGAGAAATGGAGTGAGAATCACCTAAGGGCTTTCCAAATCTAAGAGTCTAAGACTATGGAAAGAGGAAACAGACTAACTTCAGAATTAAAAACAAACACTGCTGACATCTCTCAAAATTTAATCATAAAGACATAATAATCCAAAATAATCAAATGAAATAACCTGTAAATAAATTGCTACATTTCTTCCTGCTTTTACTTTGGGGGAAAAAATCAGGGAAATTTTAATTCCTTCATTTAAAATTTACTTGAAGCTATAATTTATTTAATTATGTAGACAGAATTAAGTCAGCAACAGATATAATTGAGTTTGGCAACATTCTAAAAATTTCATTTGTCACATCGGCATCTTTGCAATGCATTATAAGTATTTTTTTTCTAATTTCAACTATTTTTCTTGAGATAAATTAAGTCTTCAGTATAATTCCTATTAACATCAATTAATATTTTATAGTACTTAAAATGTGATAGATATGATTTTATAATGAAAGCAACCAATAATGTTGAATAAAATATATAATATTAGAATTTAAACACACTGATGAGCTGACAAAATGGAAGGAATACTCAAAGGCAAAAGAATAAGTGAAAATTGGAAGCCACAGGGGTAAGCAGAGCAAGGAAGCCAAGTCTCCCATTAAGGGCGTTTGTCTCATCAGGAGAACTTGAAGCTCTGGTGTGGGGCCCAAGGAATAGAAGGCAAGGCCAAGGCTGGCCAATGAGGGGACTCTAAGAGAAGCTTTCTCTTTTGAAATTGCAAGAAAGACAAGAAGGACCACTATTATCTCTTTGATTTAAGCTTATTTTAAAAGTCCTAGCCAGCAAGATAAACAAAAAGTAAAGGTAACAATTATTTGCAGATGATGTGACTTTGTACACATAACATCCAAAAGAATCCAGAGATAAATCAGTATTAAAGAGAGCTTAAAAAGACTACTGGTTACAAAATCAATACATAAAAATCAAATTTTATTCTAATATATAACAAAAGTAAACAGTGAGAAAAGAAATTTTTACAAGATAATATTTACAGTAACATTTGCAATACAATTTAACAAAAGATGTACAAGAAAACTATCAAACTTTATGAAGGACATTAAAGAAAACTTAAATAAATGGAGAAATATTTCAAGCTCATGGACTAGAAGACATTTAAAATAAAGATATCAATTTTTCCCCAAACTGATTCACAGATCCAATGCAATCCCAATCAAAATCCCAAAAGCTATTTTTATGTAACCTAAAAAGCCACTCCTGAAATTTATATGGAAATGCAGAACTTTGGCAATTCACTTTTGAAGAAGAGAAGGTAGGAGGCTTCTCTTTGTCAGATATCAAGATATGCTATAAAGCTAAAATAATTAAGATAGCACAGTATTGGCATAATTAAGATAAAAAGACCAACAAAACAGAATAGAGTCCAAAACAGACCTCACATGTATGGAAATGTGATGTATAACAGTATACAACACTGAGTAGTAGGGAGAAACAAACTTTTTAATAACTGAATCTAGATCATTTAGCTACCAATGTGAAAATAAAAGGAAACTGGATCTCTACCTCATACTATATACAAAAAACCAATTACAGATTGATTAAAAATCTAGATATATTGATAAAAGGCAAATCTATACACACTTAGAAGATTAGGCAAATCTATAAACCCTTAGGAGATATACCATTGTGATCCTCGGTTGGGAAGGACACAAAAAGTACCACACAGAAAAGACATTTTAAAAACTATGTGAAAATTTAAAACGTATATACCCCAAAGGGGGGCTAATATCCAGAATATCTGAAGATATGATCAACAGTTAGCTAGGCAACATGATGGAAAAATGGGAGAAAGACTAACAGACATTTAACAAGGAGGATATCCAAATGACCAACAGACTTGGGAGAAGGTCATTAGTGACTAAAGCATAAATTAAAACCACAACAAGATGTCAATATCTACCACCAAAATAGGCAAAAAATTTAAAACTTTCACAATACAACGAGGTGGCAAGCAGCAATGGGAACTCTCACACAGTGCTGCTTACCAGGAGTGGTATAACATTTTGAAAAATAATTTAGCATTATCTACCAACACTGAACATATATACACACCCTCTGACCCAGTTTTATTCCTAGGTATGAATTCATCAGAAATGTGTGCATATATCCAAAAGGCATGTACATGAATATGCATAGCATTGTTTCTTCAACTGATCAATTTCAATTCTTGAAAAAATCTAAATAATTACATTAGACATATTTTTCCTTAATTTTTAGTTTGACTGGATCTTGTTCTTTTCCTTTTTTTTTTTTTTTTTTTTTTCCCTGTAATTCTGCCTGTGGAAAAAAGCTTAGTGTCAGCATTTAAGGGCAAAAAAAAAAAAAAAGGAAAGTATTCATAATGAACAAAAACAGCATTATTCCCTTTAAGGAAAACAATAACTGACAATTATTTAAAATCAAATAAATTTATCAGATTTAATAATCTACTACTCTTGGACATTCAGTACAACACTGAGCTGTTATACAATAGGGAAAGATATTAAAAGATGCATAGTGCAACAGAAACTAACACGGTACTGTGAAGCAATCATACTCCAATAAAGATCTATTTAAAAAAAAGATGCATAATATTCATTAAATAATTCAGTTTAAACAAATAGTCACATGCTTCTAAATTTCATGACCTCTCATTTTAATTAAAAATGATTGGTCCCAATTCTTAAAAATCTTTCCACAGTAACGTCATTAAAACAAGTTATCCAAACAAAAGTGATTCTAACTTTAAACAAAATAAAACATGGAGGTAGTCTTACCTGAATATAACTAGAAGTAATGAATTAAACATGGTCTGGTAGAAAATCTTCTACTTTTTAAATAACGTTTCTCTTTGAGTACTAACAACCCATCACCAATAAAATTTTCCTTACTTTTATTACGGATTTCACTTTTGTTTTTTTCCTCTGACATCTTCTATATCAGATCTAGTTTACTGGTATTTTAAATTCTAAATACACCATAACAAAAGTTGATTTGACTGCTCAATACCAAGAGAATAGATTTCTTAAAGCAATGCTAGAAGGTGTCTTTTTTTTTTTTTGGTCTTTTTAGGGGAAAGTGTGATAGCAGTCCCCCACTACCAAAAATTATGCAGTCAAGTTTCCCACATTTGGGGAAATTGTAGGTGTGGGATGGATAAGCCTCACCCTGGGAAAACCACCTTTGTGATCATGGTATCTCTCCTGCCAGGTAAGTACAGAACACATCTTTTTTCATACTTCTTACATACATTCAACCTCCAGTTGTCTCTTTTTATTTTCAGATTACTACACACAAAAAAATGTCAATGACTATATAAGATAAAATATTATTAGACTGAGTTCCAGGTATATCATATTCAAAGCTTTTAGCACACAGAAACAAAAACTGGTTTCACATTTAAATCTTCATTTTTAAATATATATTTTTCAAACATTAGTTTAGTTAGACTTAGGCAAATTAATAAGAAATGCAAGTGAAATTTCAGCATCACTTGAGAGGGTAAGTGCTGCCTTAGAGTGACTGCAGCTGGAAATTCCTAGTACCAAACACACACATTGATGCTACGGTGTTCTCCAACCCATGACCACCTCCACGCACCCCCCCATCCACCGCCCCCCACATACACACACACATTTTTACAGGTGGTTGGTGATATCTTAACTGAAACTATAAGTAGTGCTTTAAACTCTAAGGGCCACTTTTAAAGCAGTTAAGGCCCTAAGAGACTGATGATGTTTTTATAAACTGGTTCAAGAGCATGGCTTTCAAATATTTTGATATAAAATAGTAATAAAATACAAACCTGAACGTCAGAAAAATATTTTATTTTTTACAAAAAATGGAGGAATTTATCTATACAATACAATCTATAATTATTAAAGCAACTCAAAGGATCTTTTCCAACACAATGACATCCTGCTGAAACCAATAATCAAGAAATTGTGTAAAATGGGAATTAATCTCCTTTAACTTCTCCCCTCAAGTACCTTTTGTTGAATGGTGGAATGTTTTTGCTCCATTTCTCTTTTCTCCTTTGCTGCATCCACAACCAGTCGATCCAACTATAAAAGGAGTAAATGATAGACTTAGAAGTTAAAGAAAGAAAGACATGATTATTTTTCAAAACTCATACACCAAATCAGTCAATTGAGGTTTACCTAAAAAGGCATTTTGGCTACAACTTTAAAGTGGAAGTTCTTTTTTTTCTGGTATCATATCCTCTTTGAGAAGGTCTTTAATTCCTTTAGAGAAAACATTTCTAAGAGCAACCATGGTTCCAAGCAATTGTGACAGGTGGCCCTGTCTCAGGCACAACAGTGATAACATGCTCACCCCTTGAATTAAGGAGAATGACTCTAGATTAAGTTGTCTGCTGATGCACTCAGCAATTCTGGTAGTTGCTATCAAAGACAGAAAGAAGATATACTGGTGATTTTTCTTCCCAAACAGCAAAAAGTAGCAGCTAAGCTAGTGTGTGCCAGCCTCACAAGTTCAACGTAACAGACACTTCCAATCACTCAAGATGCATGATGTTTTCAAGTTGGCTTCCTAATATTACAATAAAATCTAAAAGGTAGAAAAATAATTCAACAGATAAAAGAGAAAGCAAGAAAGGAGGGAGGGAGGGAAAAGAATAGAATAGAGTAGGAGAGGACAGAATAGGATAGAATAGAACAGAATAGAATAGAATAGAAACCATTCATTAGATCAGGGTATAAAATCACCAATTTTTAAAGTCCTTTTTTTAAAAAAAAATTTAAAAACTTATGAAATCATAAAATCCCATTTCTTTCTTGATCCTTTCCATCAGAAGAGAAATATATGACTTCCAGTATTATGACAAAAAGCACTGGCTTCTTGAACTCCTCTTTGCTGGAATAACAAAAATTGGGTTATAAAATACCCCATTATGTGGGTCTACTCTTCTAAACTGTGATGTATGTCATTTCATCTTTGAACACCCATCACCTCAAATTGACTAATGTGTGATAAATGAATAAATAAAAATGTAAATGTCAACAGACTACGGAGACAAAGTATTAAATGTCAAAATGTTCTCATTGATATCCTTTAAAAACAAAACTGAAAAAGGCCTTCTTAAAAGACTGTGTGATCCTTTATTCACTATCACAAATGGTATTTTTTTTCTACAGGAGACAAATTCTGACCACAGAATCTTAATATCACTGAATAATAATAAAGAACCAAAAGAAAACATCCTGAAATAGAACTATCACTATTATAGAATATTTTACTTAGATGGCAACTATACCACTCCACTTTAAGATCTAATGCATACTTACCTTAGTGACATGCTGCATTGATTTAACGGGTAATGCTGTGCTAGGAAAATGTTTGTCCTCAATAGTTTCTTATACTGAATGAGTGGCATAACCATTATATCCTTGTTTTATAGCCTTTAAGTGAAAGGCATGTTAATGTTTTTCATATATTCAGATTGAAGTGCAGCAGAAGGCAGCCCCCAAGATTCAAACTGCTATTTCTAAACTTGCATGCATGTACTTTCCACACCAGTACTACAATGCCAGTGATGGTAGTAAAATTGTCAACTTGGTAGTAAATTTCTCTGCTGCATCCCAACCCACTGCTATTGCAGCAGAAAGGGAGGAAATTCCCCTCTCTCTGTTGGGGCAGAAGTATAAAGAAAAAGATATCTTCCAACATGGTGGAGTACTGGAGGACGTATGAGTTGGGGAGGTGCGAAGGCTGGCAGTCTTGTCTCCTAGATGCTGGGTACTGTATCAGGAAGAGAGAGTTTGGAGCACAGTAGCATGTGTCCCGTGTTTCTATTAGCGTTGGGCATCATGAGGTTAATAGGCTCCTATACCTAACCAGGTGCCCCCAATCCTCTACCTATGTATTGAATCTCCTACACTCCTACCACCTCAGATTTCACCACTTCTCTTTCTGCCTTTCAACTTCTCCCATTCCCATTTCTTTTTAAATTTGTGCAAATAATACCTTAAATAAAACCTTCCTACAACTCATACTCCCCTCTGGCTACTACCTGCTCTCTTTTCTTCAGAATACAACTTCTTAAAAAATTTTTCCCTGTTCTCCACTTGCCCATTTCATATTCATCTACCCACTGTAATTAAGCTTTCACCTCTTGGACCCTCAACTCTCACATCAGTAACACATAACCTTCTTGCTGCTAAACCCAAGAGGTAGTTCTTAGTCCTAGGGTTACTCGACCTTCTTTCCAGCATTTGCACTGACAACCACCCCCACCTTTCTGAGACACTCTTTCCTTGCCCTGTGCTACCACGATTTTCTGGTTTTCCACCTCCTCTCCCATCAGTGTTCTCACGGAGCCCCTCTTACCTAGCCGTCTCTTAAAAGTAGATCATTCTTAGGGCTCTGTCCCAAGCCAAATCTCTTTTTACTGCATACTCGTGGACCTTGACCTTAACTTACAAAATCAAAATTATTAGGCATGGTGTTCGATCACTTATGTTTTTTTAAAATAGGTTCATGATTTTGAAATACCTATTAACTTTCCTTGGGTCAATTCACACACTCTTGTGATTGCAATTAGCAATTATATGCTATTGACTCCTTTAGTGTTTCTTTCTCTTGAACTCCAGATATACCCACTTAGATGTCCTATTCTCAAAATCAACACATTTAAACTTGAACTCATCATGTCCCTCCACTCAAATTGGCTACATCTTAACTATTCCTCAAGTCTATCTATTTATCTCCACCCTTACTGCCAGGACCCTAGTTCCAGATGCCATAATCTCATAACTGAATTACTGAAAGAATATCCTAACTGGCCACCTCCAACCAGGCCATATTATCCACCAGGCACTACAGGCACCGGAGTTTAGATGCTTTTCGAGGACCTGCAAAATTACTTGAGACCTGGGAGGGTAAAAACTGAAATTAATAAATGTCAAAATATACAATTATTGAAACTAGTCAACTACAAACCAATTCATTTTTTTGATAAATTATACTTAATTTAAGATAAGGGTACAATCTAATGTTTGATTAAGATGTGGGGAGTGCCTGGGGCCTAGGAAGGTCTTGCCTTCTTCCCAAGTCTGGGCTGGATGTACTCTATACAGGTTACAGTAACACTTTGATCCTCCAATATGTGGTAGGGATAGCTGGTTGCCTCCCAACATCCATTCTCTCCTCCTTTCTTAACAACAGAATCCCCAAATTCTAGTAGGTTAACACGGTTACATGCATTAAGACTAAATTTCCCAGCTTTCCTTGCAGCTAGTGTGACACTGGGTCATACACAGAAGTGGAATATACTATTTCTAGGAAATATCCTTAAAGAGAGGGAATGAATCTTTCTTTCCCCTTTCCTCCTTCCTGTTGGCTAGCATTTGGATATGAAGGCTAAAGCTTGATAAACCACTTTGAACCATTAGGTAGAATCCAAAGATATAATAAGCCTGTGTCCCTGCAGATTAAGTGACCACCATACTAGGCCTTTGATTTTACATAAAAGAAATAAAATTCTATCTTGTTAAAGCTCCTATTATTTCTGGTTTTCTATCACATGCAAACAAATCTAATCTCCATTTATATACCCAGACAGGGCACTTAGCACAGAGATTAATAGTGTGGTGACTTGTTATTTTCTTCCAATAGATTAAGTTCTGTAGAGGCACGGAAGAGCATTTCTATAATTCACAGCATATGCCCTGCACACCATCTTTCCCCAGCACCATCCCAACACACACACACAGACACACATGCACACATGCATGCACCACATTTAATTTTGGTCAGTGAATGCAATTCTCATTCTGCTCTTACCTTTTCCCCATTTCCCTAAACTCTATTTTTCATCCTTAATCCCTCTCCTCAGAAAGTAACCTGAACCATTTTGGGAAAGAAAATCAACTGAAAATTGACAGAAATCCAGAAAACTCACCAGTCAACAAAAAAGAATGTCCGGGAACAGATCTAACATAAAGTTTTGATTAGATATCAAAAATAATTTGGACGTAATAAAATTTCTATATAATATTCTTATATATAACTCATGCATGTGCATGTGTGTGTGCATGTGTATAAAATGAAAAAGTTCCCAAGAGTTCTATAATCTTAAGATTCTAAAATTTTATTATTCAAAATAGCAAAATGCAAATTTCTCTGAAAATAAAAAAAGAGCTATAACTCAAATAAAATACCAATTAGGACAGTAACTCAATAATCCAAATGTAAGAAACAAAAAAATAAATCCAGCTATGTATACTGTAAAACAAACACTTTGTTTTAAAATTCTTCTTTTTGGTACCCTAATATACTATCTGTAACATTTTCTTTAACTTTAATCTTATTTTTGGTTACACATTTAACCCATACATAAATCTGTTATAGCACCAAACTTCATCATTAAATTGTCAAATTTCCCAATATGCTAAATCTCTTTAAAAATACATATACTAGAACAAAGACAACAAAAGGAAAAATAAACAACTCAAACTACATCAAACTAAAACGCTTCTGCACAGCAAAGGAAACCATGAGCAAAATTAAAAGGCAACCTACCAAATGGCAGAAAATATTTACAAATCATATATCTGATAAGGGGTTAATATCTAAAATATATAAAGAACTCAGACAACTTAACAGCAAAAAAAAAAAAATTCAATTAAAAAATGGGCAGAGGATCTGAACAGACATTTTCCCACAGAAGACATACAGATGGCCAATAAGGGGTCAAAGGTACTCAATGTCACTAATGATGAAAGACATGCAGATCAAAACCACAGGGAGATATTGCCTCACACCTGTTAGAATGGCTGTCATCAAAAATAAGAGAAGACTGTCAAGGATGTGGAGAAAAGGGAACCCTTGTGCACTGTTGGTGAGAATGAAATTGGCACAGCCACTATGAAAAACAGTATGCAGGTTCCTCAAAAAATTAAAAATAGAACTACTATGTGATCCAACAATTCCACTTCTGGGTATTTACCTGAAGGAATCGAAGACACTAACTCGAAAATATATCTGCATCCCCACGTTCACTGCAGCATTATTTAGCCAAGATATGGAAGTAACCTAACTAAGTGTCTGTCAATAGATGGATTTTAAAATGTGGTATACATAATACACTGGAACATTATTCAGCCATAAAAAAGGAAATCCTGCCTTTTGCAACAACATGGATGGATCCTGAGGGCATTACACTAAGTGAAATAAGTCAGACACAGAAAGACAACTACTGTGTGATCTCACTGATATGTGGAATTAAAAAAAAACAAAAACAAAAAACAGAACTCATAGTAAAAACAGACTGGAGGTTGCTAGAGGTGGGTGTTGGCGGTGGGAAAATGGGTGAGTGGGGTCAAAAGGTACAAAACTTCCAGTTATATGTATGTCAACTATATCTCAATTTAAAAAAATACAGATATTGGTATATAACACAGAATCAAGAAGTACAGTACATTACCTGTGCACCAAGATCCTTCATGTAGGGCCCAAGTTCACTAAATAGATCATATCCTTGATGAAAGAAGGCCAAATGGGCATACATGAAGGATAACATCTAACAGGAGGAAAAAATGGTTAGCATTTTAAAATCAATTCTTAGATAAATATTCTGAAATTTAAAAAAAATTCTGGTCCTATCTATTGTTTAAAAATTATTCCACCAGAGCCCAAAATAGCAAACCTATTTAAAATTAAACTGAGTCATTTTTCTTAAAAGAGTATTACAAAAATATTTTCAAACTTATATTGCAATAATTCAAAGAATCAAGTTTTCAATAACTTCACCAGCTTTCCAGGTACATTATAAAATATCTAGGTGTCTTTCAACAAAACTCACTGGCAAAACCTTAAATTACAAATAAAACATTAAAATATTAGGAGGGGACATACGAAGCTCTCAAAACAAAGCAATCACATATACTTTACAACCCGTAGATCACTAAGCACAACACGAAATAGGGGCATGCTCATTTTTTTCTCAAGATAGCAAAATAAAATGAGGCAACAGACTTTGCCAATATGGAGATTTTGTTATATTCATTCCAAAAATTCAAAAATGATTAATGGGTTAAGATTTTTTTCTAAGTTTTCCTACATTTTACCTATTCATGAGAGAAAAAACACTCTTATTTTTATTAGTTAAATTTTTACATGAGAAGGAATTAATTCAATCACAATACTGAAAGAATCCTCCAAACATCCCTGTTATTTTTAGCAAGAAGAGACATCTGTTTAATTCTGTAAAATCTAAAATAGGTCAAAAGGTCCTTAATACTCAAGAATCCTTCAAAAGGAATTTTTTTGGGAGAGAAAAACCATAAAATAAAACACAATGACAAAAGGACAAAGCTCACTAAAAGATGATTCTGGAATTAGATAACGCCGGTTGTACAACTTTGTGAATATGATTTTAAAAAACACTAAATATATTTTTTAAAAAGAGAGGAAGAGATTAATAGTTAATTAATTATTAACTATTATATTAATCTCTTATTATAAAAATAAGAGATTAATAGTTACAAGTACATAAAAAGTAAAATATGCCTGCACATCAAAACACAGAATAAGCATATTAAAAGATAAATAATAAACTAGGAAAAAACACTCGACAAAGGGTTACTAGTCTTAACAGATAAGAGATGTTACAAATCAATATGAAAAGTATGAAGACAAAAAAAGAGGGTAAGGACATAAATAGAAAACATAGTGACCAAGAAAAAAAAGGGGGGGGACATTCATACTCATTTGCCTCAAAGAAATCCAAAATTAAACAAAGAGATGACATTTTCAATCTACCAAACTGTGGTAGAGTGGGGGAAATTAATACCCAGCGTTGGTAAAATGTAGAAAAATGTTCACTCTCACACACTATTAGTGGAAATTTTGTGTAACCCTTAAAATTTGACAATATTCCTTAAAAGTTTCAATAAATGCTTCAACCCTTTGACTAAGTAATCTCTTGTCTTAATCTATCCGAAGGAAATATTATTCATTACGATGATCACTATAATGCTATGCTTTACGTCAAAAATAGGGAAATTACTTAAAATCCATTAATAGGTAAAGTTAATTTATGGTATATTCAAGGTCAGCAAACTGACCTACAAACTATATCCAGCCCTACCACCTGTTTTTGGATGGCCTACGGGCTAACAACAGTTTTTGCATTTTTAAATGGTTAAAGAAAATGAAAAGAAGACATGAAATTCATGACACGTAAAAATTATATAAAATTCAAATTTCCATGTTCATAAAAAAAGTTTTATTAGAACAGTCATGTCATTCATTTACATATTGTCTATGACTGCTTTCCTATTACAATAGCACAGCTGAGTAGTTTCAACACAGACAATACGGCCTCCAAAACCTAATATATTTACTACCTGGCCCTTCAAAGAAAATGTTTGCTCACCTCTACTGTATTCATATGGTAGAATTCTACCTGGTCACATCGTTAAATAAAAAAATATTTAATGACACATGATGATTGTGGAGTGTATTAGTGAAAAAAGAAAATTACAGAACAGTATGTAGGAATGATTCCTATTTTGTTTTTAAAAATTAAATGGGGGCTTCCCTGGTGGCACAGTGGTTGGGGGTCCGCCTGCCGATGCAGGGGATGCGGGTTCGTGCCCCGGTCCGGGAGGATCCCGCGTGCCGCGGAGCGGCTGGGCCCGTGAGCCGTGGCCGCTGGGCCTGCGCGTCCGGAGCCTGTGCTCCGCAACGGGAGAGGCCGCGGCGGTGAGAGGCCCCCGTACCGCAAAAAAAAAAAAAAAAAAAAAAATTAAATGGAATTTTAAGAGGTGTATATACATTTTCACATACACACACACACAGGCGTGCGCACACAAACAGAGAAAAAAGACAAAGATTACACCAAGATGTTAATAGTGGTTCTCTCTTGGTAGTAGCATTTATAAGTATTTTTATTCTTCCTTCATATATTTTATTTTCCAATTTTCTACAATTAACATACATTACTCTCAATCTGGAAAAGGTGGTGGAGGTAAACAGGAAGTATAATGTTCTCATCTGATAAGAAATAACATAAATATTAACAGAGAATTTAGGAAAAACCTAGGTGTGGACAAGGATCAAAAGCAATTTCTGTGGATCCTTTGAGAAAAAAAAAACCATAAAAAAACTTTAGTGAACGAAATCAGAAAGGAGAAATTATTTCTAAGGTTCTCAAAATATAAAAGAGTGTAATGTATATATGACTATCATCCTCTGCCCACCTCCTTGTTAGCTTTTAAGACGAAAAATGGGCAAATAAGAAATCACTGTTGCCGTGCCATCCTTCAAATTTCATCTCATTTGTTTTCTACCTGCACTCCAAAAAGCTGATACACCATCAACAGCCCTAAGGGAAAAATTGTGTAAAATGATGCTATGTATGCCCTCAATCTCAAATCATTTAAGTGTCTGCTTTAAGGAGATTACAGTGTAATTATAGATGAGACACACATAAATAACTATAACATAAAGGAGACCAAAAAAAGTGGTTAAGTGACATATAAGAAGTACAACAATATCATTAATTATGAACCTGGAATAAATAAGTAAATAAATAAATATACACACACACACATATATGGTGCTATTTTAAAAACTTAAATATATACATTTAACTTCATATTAAAATATTTAGAACATCATTTCAATAAATATCTTACTGATTTCAGGATTTCTGATCTCCTTTTTGATTGAAGGACGTTAATCTGAGGGAAAATGCACTTGGTTAATCACCTATGCATTATTTTAAAAACTAATCCAGAATGCAATATTGTAAAATTTGTTTATTCTAATGGTTTAATACTTTTCCAGAAAAGTAAATGAAAACAAAGTTCAAGTTTTTCACCATTTGACCTGCTTTTTGCAAAAACAGTTAAGACAAACATACCAATGAAACTCTCATCCATTTTTTCAACTTAAAGAAAAACTGGCCATGTTCAAACCATAAAATTGTACTGTACTGATAAAACTATCACCTTGATAAACTTCTGAATTTCTTAGAATTCTGTCTTCTCTCCACCCTCCTTATCTAATTGCTCTTTTAACATACATCCTTAATACAAATTCTAATCACTTTTACTACTACCACCAACCACCATATCTTTTCCTGACTGCTATAATAGTCTATGAACTAGTCTCTGTTTCCACTCTTGACACTTCATTCAGCAACCAGAGTGATCTTTTCAAACAATAAATAAGATCATGTACGTCTGTATTAAAACCTTCCAACTCCCTACTGTAGCCTACAAGGCCCTTTGTGAAGAGGCTCCTGCTACCTCTCCCACCTAATTTTCTACTACAGTACTTTCCCCTTTTCTGTGGTCCAACCACAACCCAAGAGTACTCCCACCTCGATGCCTTTGTACTATTTGTTCTGTCCTCATGTCATGATTTTCTTCCCAGATGGGCACAAGGCTCTTATCCATCAGGTCCCAGCTTAAATAGTATCTCCTCACAAAGGTCTAAAGTAGGCCTTTAAGCAGTCTTTAGTACACCAACCCTATTTATTTTCTTTATAGTATTCATAACTACCTCATATTTTATTTACTTATTTGTTTTCCCCAGCTAAAACATAAGCTCCATGAGATCAAGGTCGTGCTTTATTCCCAGTTGTATCCTCCAAGCTGTATATATTAGGCACTCAGAAATATTTGTTGAACAAATTAATGGACCTTAAATAAATATTTTAATTAGACTAAACTATTGAAAGATCAGTAATTATAAAAGTTGCCTTCTGTGGTATCTCTCCCAACTCTAGAAATTCACAACAAACATTTTATTTTTGTCTGTTATTTATTATATATCAGCTTAATGAAATACAATGTTTACACAAGAAAAGAATCATGAACTATTTGCTAAAATTTCCAAAAGGTTACAGAATATCTTTTTAATATGTCCTTCCCACTGAATGTTCTGCCTGTTGTTTAATAAGATAATTTTAAAGCACTGATCAGAAAACAAAAACAGACCAAGAGGGGGCTTCCCTGGTGCTGCAGTGGTTGAGAGTCCACCTGCCGATGCAGGGGGCACAGGTTTGTGCCCCGGTCCAGGAAGATCCCATATGCTGTGGAGCAGCTAGGCCCGTGAGCCATGGCCGCTGAGCATGCTTGATGCAACTAGAGAAAGCAGGCGCACTGCTATGAAGACCCAATGCAGCCAAAAATAAATAAATAAGAAAAGACAGACCAAGAAAAATCTAATAACTTTGTTTACCTAAGCACTAGTTTCTTCTGCATGTCTGTTTCAAGGTCTATTCAGTTTTGAGAACTAAAAGATTAACTTTCAAATGCTCTAAGTAAAAGCTTAGAAAAATGTTAAAAATGCCTCTGTTTGACAATGAAAAACAGCATACATTTGAAAATACAAAAGTATATTCAAATATTTAGAGAAACTAAAGCGTGACACTCTATAAAGCTGAATATTTCTTACTTACTATTCTCTAAAACAGACACTTTGGCCATATAGTAAAATAACGCAACAGTTCTCATTAGAAAAATCAAACAAATAGTTATAAGAGAGGTGAGGTCCTAACTTAAAACTACTGGATGGACATCAAAGGAAACGGACAGTTTATAATGTGTAAATTTGAAAATAATGAACATTTAGGTAACTTCCCCACTTCCCAAATAAAATTTAAAATTAAGTAAGCTGTTCACTCTTTCAAAAAACATTACCTATCTATTTTCCAACCACTGGACTAGAGGGAAGGGATATAATCTAGGAGTAGGAAAGACATATAAATAAATAATTTCAATAAATGAGATAAGTGCTCTAACAGCAATGTGTATGACAATAATATGGCAGCACAGAGGAAACAGAGACAAGAATGATTCATTTTGCCTGGAAAAGCTTGAGTAATTGTGACCACAGAACAGAGAATGAATTGCTAATGTGCAGGTTAAAAGCAACACAAGAAAGATCAATTTTTATAAGAACATCTTAATACTCGAGACAAGAAACAGTTAAGAACTAGTGTTGGGGCTGCAGCAGAGTGAGAACGAACAGGTTTAAGAGGTACACAGAACTTTTCAAGGCAATTTTGACTGTTAGATATAGTAGCTAAGAATGAGGAGAATATCTGATATGATTCTCCAATTCTGATTTCTATGATTAAGAGGATGATACTACTCAGTATGGTAATGGCAATACGAAGTCATTTGAGAAGAAGAAAGATTTTAGTTTTAGACACAAAAGGAATGAGGTACTTCTGAGAAAAATATATTTTGTCACTTATATATGGTGATAATTCAAGCAAAGGGCATGATTAAACTGTAAGGGATTATCATAAAGTCAGAAAACAGGAAGACCAAAGATGGAACCCTAATAGAGAGACTGAAAAGGTGGACAAAGGAGAGAAACCCAAAGTGGAAACTGAAAAGAAACATAAATTAAGATGATGACTTGCAAATGGTTTAAGATACATCAAGACAAAAGTATGTTTCAAGAGAGTGTGGTCTACTATTTCAGTGAAACACAATAGTCAAGTTGGTTAAAAAGTACAATATATCTAACGAATAAGACCTTAACATGAGCCATTTCAGTAGAATGAGGTAGGCAGTCTCAGTACTCATACTACTGCAGGAAGTGGTATAAATGTGAGGTAGATAAGACGAGATAAGAAATACAGACTACTCCATGCTAGAAGCCTTTCATTAATAAGTGGAGTGTACTTCATTGTTTAAAATTTAACTTCCCACTTACTGAACAGGAACTTAATAGAAAAAAATCTTAAAGTCATTTTCTACTGTTTTCACAAAGTTACCTGAGTAGTTTTTAATCACTAATTAGCAATATGTTTACTTAAGTATTTTTGTGTGTGTGTGCGGGCCTCTCACTGTTGTGGCCTCACCCGTTGCAGAGCACAGGCTCTGGACATGCAGGCTCAGTGGCCATGGCTCACGGGCCTAGCCACTCTGCTGCAGGTGGGATCTTCCCAGACCAGGGCACGAACCCGTGTCCACTGCATCGGCAGGCGGACTCTCAACCATTGCGCCACCAGGGAAGCCCTAATAACCATTTTTTGAAAACATATAATAAACATACCTGAAGTACATAATCTAGGGCTATATGTCGAAAACATTTCCTTGTTGCTGTCAGAATGTTTGTGGCTTCTTCAACTTCATGCTGTTTGTTTCTCTGTACTTGAGCATTTTTTACTAATGCGTTTTCTTTTTCTTCACTGACTTTTTCAAACTGCTTCTTGGCATCTTTGAATTTTCTAAGATCTCTAAAAAAAATTAAAATAGCAAAACTTTCATAAAACTATATGGATCAAAAACTTTACCAAAATAATATTTAGAATTTAATTCTTATGTTCCTCTACTTATTTATTTGAAAATGACACTCAATAGCTCTTCCAACTAACGTATATATTAGTTTATGAGTACACACTATTCCTGATATAGTCACCTAGCATTTCCTTACTTAAATCTATACAATTTAAAGTTAAAATAAATTATCAAATTAACATTACAGAAACATAAAAGGCAAAGTTAATTTTTCTAAAGACAAATTCTGGGACATGCACCAATATTTAACCAAATAATTTTTATTTTTTTTACATTTATTTTTATTTTCTTTAACTGATGAATGGTTGATGTAAAATATTATATAAGTTACAGGTGTATAATATAGTTATATACAATTTTTTTTTTTGGTCAATCCCAAACTCCCTAACTACCCCTCCCCCACTCTTCCCTCCTGATAACCATAAATTTGTTCTCTGAGTCTGTGAATCTGTAAAGTTGTTATTTTTTTAATATTTATTTATTTATTTTGGCTGCCCCGAGTCTTAGTTATGGCACATGGGATCTTCATTGCGGCCTGCAGACTCTTACTTGAGGCATGTGAACTCTTACTTGTGGCATGCATGTGGGATTTAGTTCCCCAACCAGGGACTGAACCCAGGCGCCCTGCATTGGGAGCATGGAGTCTTACCCACTGGACCACCAGGTAAGTCCATCTTGCCTTTCTTTATGTTTTTCCTTTTTTTCCCGTTTTTGTGTGTGTGTGTGTGTGTTTCTTTGTGTATTTTTGTGTGTTTGGTTTTGCTTTTACCATTTGTCTTGGGGGTTTTGCTAGTACATTTCCTTTTTTTTTTTCTTTCACATGGTGCAGCTTGCAGGGTCTTGGTTCTCTGGCCAGGGGTCGGGCCTGACCTTCTGAGGTGGGACAGCCAAGTCCAGGACACTGGACCGCCAGAGAACTCCCAGCCCCAGGGAATATTAATAGGTGAGAGCTCTCCTAGATGTCTCCATCTCAACACCAAGACCTGGCTCCACCCAAGGGCCAGCAAGCTCCAGTGCTGGACGCCTCACACCAAACAACTAGCAAGACAGGAACACAACCCCACCCATTAGCATACAGGCTGCCTGAAGTCATACGAAGCTCACAGACAACCCGAAACACATCACCTGACACAGCCCTGCCAACCAGAGGGACAAGATATAGCTCCACCCACCAGAACACAAACACCAGTCCCCCACACCAGGAAGCCTACACAGGCCACTGGACCAACCTCACCCACTGGGGGCAGACACCAGAAGCAAGAGCAACTACAACCTCGCAGCCTGTGGAAAGGAGACCCCAAACACAATAAGTAAAACAAAATGAGAAGACAGAGAAATATGTTGCAGATGAAGGAACAAGGTAAACACCCACAAGACCAAACAAATGAAGAGGAAATAGGCAATCTACCTGAAAAAGGATTTAGAGTATTGATAGCAAAGATGATCCAAAATATTGGAAATAGAATGGAGAAAATACAATAAATATTTAACAAGGACCTAGAAGAACTAAAGAACAGTGATGAACAAGACAATAACTGAAATTAAAAATACTCTAGAAGGAATCAATAGCAGAATAACTGAGGCAGAAGAATGGATAAGTGAGCTGGAAGACAGAATGGTGGAAATAACTACCAGGGAGCAGAATAAAGAAAAAAGAATGAAAACAATTAAGGACAGTCTCAGAGGCCTCTGGGACAACATTAAACACACCTACACTCAAATTACAGAGGTCCCAGAGGAAGAAGAGAAAGAGAAAGGGTCTGAGAAAGTATCTGAAGAGACTATAGTTGAAAACATCCCTAACATGGGAAAGGAAATAGTCAATCAAGTCCAGGAAGTGCAGAGAGTCCCATACGGTATAAACCCAAGGAAAAACACACCGAGACACATATTAATCACATTAAAAAAAATTAAATACAAAGAAAAAATATTAAGCAGCAATGAAAAAGCAAAAAATAACATACAAGGGAATCCCTGTAAGGTTATGAGATGATTTTTCAACAGAAACTCTGGAGGCCACGTTGGAGTGGCAGGATATATTTAAAGTGGTGAAAGGGAAAAAGCTACAACCAAGATTAATCTACCCAGCAAGGATCTCACTCACATTCAACAGAGAAATCAAAAGCTTTACAGACAAGCAAAAGCTAAGAGACTTCAGAACCACCAAACCAACTCTACAACAAATGCTAAAGGAACTCCTCTAAGCCGGAAACACAAGAAAAAGACCTAGAAAAACAACCCAAAACAATTAAGAAAAAGGTAATAGAACTTACATATCGATAATTACCTTACATGTGAATGGACTAAATGCTCAACCAAAAGACACAGCTCGCTGAATGGATACAAAAACAAGACCCATATATATGCTGTCTACAAGAGACCCACTTCAGACCTAGGGACACATACAGACTGAAAGTGAGGGGATGGAAAAAGATATTCCATGCACATGGAAATCAAAAGATTTTGATTTCCATGTGCATGGAATACTCATATCAGATGAGATAGACTTACTCATACCAGATAAGATAGACTTTAAAATATAGACTGTTACAAGAGACAGGGAAGAACACTACATAATGATAAAGGGATCAATCCAAGAAGATATAACAATTACAAATATACATGCACCCAACATAGGAGCACCTCAATACATAAGGCAAATGTTAACAGCCATAAAAGAGGAAACTGACGGTAACACAATAATAGTGGGGGACTTTAACACTTTATTTACACCAACAGACAGATTATCCAGACAGAAAATTAACATGGAAACACAAGCTTTAAATGAGATGGATTTAACTGATATTTATAGGACATTCCACCTGAAAGCAGCAGAATACACTTTCTTCTACAACCCAAAACCTATGGTATGCAGCAAAAGCAATTCTAAGAGGGAAGTTTATAGCAATATAATCCTACCTCAAGAAACATGAAAAATTTCAAATAAACAATCTAACCTTACACCTAAAGGGACTAGAGAAAGAAGAAAAGAAAACAAAAACCAAAACAAAACAATAAAAACCAACGTTAGTAGATGGAAAGAACTCACAAAGATCAGAGCAGAAATAAATGAAACAGAAAAAAGAAAACAAGAGCAAAGATCAATAAAACTGGGATTCTCTGGTGGCACAGTGGTTCAGAGTCCGCCTGCCGATGCAGGGGACACGGGTTTGTGCCCCGGTCCGGGAAGATCCCACATGCCGCGGAGCGGCTAGGCCCATGAGCCACGGCTGCTGAGCCTGCACGTCCGGAGTCTGTGCTCCGCAACGGGAGAGGCCACAACAGTGAGAGGCCTGCATACCGCAAAAAAAAAAAAAAAAAAAAAGTTTCCAACAAACAAAAAGTCCAGGACCAGATGGCTTCACAGGCAAATTCTATCAAATATTTAGAGAACAGCTAACGCCCATCCTTCTCAAACTATTCCAAAAAATTGCAGAGAGAGAAACACTCCCAAGCTCATTCTACAAGGCCACCATCACCCTGATACCAAAACCAGACAAAGATATCACAAAAACAGAGAATTACGGACCAATATCACTGAGGAATATAGATGCAAAAATCCTCAACAAAATACTAGCAAACAGAATCCAACAACACATTAAAAGGAGCACACACCATGATCAAGAGCAATTTATCCCAGGGATGCAAGGATTCTTCAATATATGCAAACCAATCAATGTGATACACCATATTAACAAATTGAAGAATAAAAACCATATGATCAGCTCAATAGATACAGAAAAAGCTTTTGACAAAATTCAACACCCATTTATGACAAAAACTCTCCAGAAAGTGGGCATAGAGGGAACCTACCTCGATATAATAAAGGCCATATCTGACAAAACCACAGGAAACATCATTCTCAATGGTGAAAAACTGAAAGCATTTCTTCTAAGATCAGGAACAAGACGAGGATGTCCACTCTCACCACTATTATTCAACATAGTTTTGGAAGTCCTAGCCACAGCAATCAGAGAAGAAAAAGAAATAAAAGGAATACAAATTGGAAAAGAAGTAAAACTGTCATTTTTCAAATGACAGGATACTATATGTAGAAGATCCTAAAGATGCCACCAGAAAACTACTAGAGCTAATCAATGAATTTGGTAAATTTGCAGGATACAAAATTAATGCACAGAAATCTCTTGCATTCCTATACACTAACAACAAAAGATCAGAAAGAGAAATTAAGGAAATAATCCCATTCACCAATGCAACAAAAATAATAAAATACCTAGGAATAAACCTACCTAAGGAGGTAAAAGACCTGTATGTGGAAAACTACAAGACACTGATGAAAGAAATCAAAGATGACACAAACAAATGGAGAGATATACCATGTTCTTGGATTGGAAGAATCAATACTGTGAAAATGACTATACTACCCAAAGCCATCTACAGATTCAATGCAATCCCTATCAAATTACCAATGGCATTTTTCACAGAACTAGAACAAAAAATTGCACAATTTGTATGGAGACACAAAAGACCCCAAATAGCCAAAGCAATCTTGAGAAAGAAAAATGGAGCTGGAGGAATCAGGCTCCCTGACTTCAGACTATACTACAAAGATACAGTAATCAAGAGAGTATGGTACTGGCACAAAAACAGAAATACAGACCAACGTAACAGGACAGAAACCCCAGAGATAAACCCATGCACCTATGGTTACCTAATCTATGACAAAGGAGGCAAAAATATACAGTGGAGAAAAGACAGCCTCTTCAATAAGTGGTGCTGGGAAAACTGGACAGCTACATGTAAAAGAATGAAATTAGAACACTCCCTAACACCATACACAAAAATAAACTCAAAATGGATTAGAGACCTAAATGTAAGACCAGACACTATAAAACTCTTAGAAGAAAACATAGGAAGAACACTTTTTGACATAAATCACAGCAAGACCTTTTTTGACCCACCTCCTTCAGTAATAAAAATAAAAACAAACAAATGGGACCTAATGAAACTTAAAAGCTTTTGCACAGCAAAGGAAACCATAAACAAGACGAAAAGACAACCCACAGAATGAGAGAAAATATTTACAAACGAAGCAACAGACAAGGGATTAATCTCCAAAAAATACAAATAGCTCATGCATCTCAATATCAAAAAAACAAACAACCCAATCAAAAAATGGGCAGAAGACCTAAATAGACATTCCTCCAAAGAAGACATATAGATGGCCAAGAGGCACATGAAAAGATGCTCAATATCACTAATTATTAGAGAAATGCAAATCAAAACTACAATGAGGTATCACTTCACACCAGTCAGAATGGCCATCGTCAAAAAATCTACAAACGATAAATGCTGGAGAGGGTGTGAAGAAAAGGGAACCCTCTTGCAACTGTTGGTGGAAATGTAAACTGATACACCCACTATGGAGAACAGTATGAAGGTTCCTTTAAAAACTAAAAACAGAATTAGCATATGACCCAGCAATCCCACTACTGGGCATATACCCAGAGAAAACCATAATTCAAAAAGACAGATGCACCCCAGTGTTCACTGCAGCACTATTTACAATAGCCAGATCATGGAAGTAACCTAAATGTCCACTGACAGATGAATGGATAAAGATGTGGTACATATATACAATGGAAAATTACTCAGCCATAAAAAGGAATGAAATTGGGTCATTTGTAGCAATGTGGATGGACCTAGAGACTGTCATACAGAGTGAACTAAGTCAGAAAGAGAAAAACAAATATCGTGTATTAACACATATATGTGGAATGTAGAAAAATGGTACAGATGAACCTGTTTGCAAGGCAGAAATAGAGACAGACGTAAAGAAAAAAACATATGGACACCAAGCGGGGGCAGGGGTGTGTGGGGTGAATTGGAAGACTGGGATTGACATATACATAGTAATATGTATAAAATAGGTAACTAATGAGAACATGCTGTATAGCACAGGGAACTCTACTTAATACTCTGTGGTGACCTGAATGGGAAGGAAATCCAAAAAAGAGGGGATATATGTATACATATAGCTGATTCACTTCACTATACAGCAGAAACTTACACAACATTGTCAAGCAACTATACCCCAATTAAAAAAAAAAAGACCAAATGATTTTTAAACAGTAGTATATACCATAGGGAACTTGTTAAAAATGCAAGTTCCAAGGGTCCTCTACCAGAGATTACAATTCTTTGTGTTTTCGGGATAAGCCCTAGAAATCTGAGGAATTTTCTTAAGACATGCCCTTGATTTCACTGTTATGGTGGTCTACAGACCACACTTTAAGAAACAACATTCATTTATTGTTGAAAAAAATTAGGAGGCCAAAGGACACGAATATATTCTTAAAACACACACACAGAAGAATGCTTTCTAAAAGAATTATGTACCAGTAGAGAATAACAGTATCCATTTCAGTAGTCTGAAAATCTGAAACCTTGATTCATTAATGACCTTAGGTAAATATATAACATCCTTTTACTTTTTCTACCAAGGAATTAGGCAAAGTAATTTGAAGACAAATGACTTTAAAATAATAACAATAATAATAACGTGTACCTAGCAAAGACTTTAATAAGAAGCCATAAATTTTCATGTATACACTCTATAAGGACATCCTGGATATCAGTCTATTTTGAAGTGATTTATAAATGATCTGCAAGACATCACCTCCAGAACAACTAATTCTAACCTACTAAAACAGAAGTGCATTATGTTCATGAGATCTGCCACTATTTATAGCTTTTAACATCTGAATACTATATCATAATCAACTTTATCTATAATTTAATATATTCTCAGTCAGGAATTAAAAGACATAAAGTGAAATTATTAATGTGGAAAAGGAAAACATTCCTACCTGGAAGTTCAGATAAATTTTTTATTTCTAGTTTCATTTTATTTCACATATAAAATGTGATGAATGTGACACAAAAGGTTTGCTTCATTACTTATTATGCACCTTCATTACTCATTCTCGTATATTCTATTATCTTCTCTACAAAGAAAATACCATATTGAGACAACTAGAATAACTGACAGTATTTCAACCACTTTTGGGATCTGCTTTGATTTTTAAAGATCATTAGGTTATTTATTTACATTAAAAATTTTTTTTTAGTCTGTAACAATTTGAACTATGTATCCTGAACACAAATTTCATAGTATAAATGATTCACTGAAAGGGATTAAGTCTGACTCCTTTACAGAGTAATTCAGGAAAAAATGCAATATAAATTTCACAAAGCAAAAAACGCACAAAAACCCCCATATTTTCACTAAGTCATGTTTCTAAGCTCTCTGAAAAGATACCAACTCCCAGATGTGATCATTAACTGGTTGCTTTTCTTTTCTTTTCACTGCAACTGACTTACTCTTTGACAAAGTTCTGAAGCTGTGCCTTAATCGATCTCTGAGTTTGGTCAAATAGGATCTAAAAGAAAAGAAGGACATTAAACAATTAGAAAAGTAAACAAAGAAAATAATTTTCATGTAGTTCCGTAAATATTACATCCTTCCAACAATATTCCAATTCTAATAACACCTACATTTCTTACTGAACATTGCATAAGAAGTATTTAAAAAAGAAACAAACTGATTTTCAAGCCAATTTCATCTGTTTAAAAAATAAAATTACTTCTATTTACAGAGGAATGAAATGTGCATTAATATTTAAATACAATGTTCAATCAGTAGAGCAATTTATCTCCTTGACTATAATTCAGGCTTTGGAAGACAACCTAAAAGAGTAATACAAATTCTACTCTATCCACCACAGAAATTTCTTACTCTAATATATTAAAACAAAACAAATGAAAACAACTCTAGAACTGCCTTATACCTTAGTTAGAGGTTTCTCATTTGGGAAGACCTGTGGATTTAAATGTCTTAAATTCAGAATTCAAGTAAATATTATATAGCCCTTCAGGTTAAATTATTGCTAAGATTAAAAATGAGAATAAAATTTTACTTCTCACGACAATATTTTACACCACGTAATGGATGCCACATATTTAACTCTATGTGTGGTAAATTTCACAGGGCTTGGCATGGGAATTCCAAATACTTTCATAATTTACAGATACACTTCATTCAGAATTTGAAACACATGCCAGATGAAGAGGCAGAAAAATAAATATTAAAAAGAAAACCTTATGTCCTTCAACTAACTAAAAGCAGTACCAAAAAAATTCAGTCTCTATGGAATCTTACTATTAGCAAAGTCTTACGTCCTTGCCTAAATGCCAAATACACACACACACACACACACACACACACACACACACAAAACCTGGATTGAGTACAGGGTTTCAAAATCTGTCAATTCACTTCCAAAGGTAAAAGAGTTTTGTATTATGTTAATCCCAAAGTATTAAACCCAATTTAAGCAGAAGAAAGGAAATCATGAAGATCAGTTTGGAAGGCAACTAAATAGAAAATAGAAAATCAATAGCCAAAACCCAATGAAACCTAAAGCTAGTTCTTTAAGAAGATCTAAAATAGATAAACCCACAACCAAAGTGATCAGGAAGAAAGAAGACACAAATTTCATACAATAAAAAGGAGAGAGATGGCTTCACCACAGATTCTACAGATATTAAAAACGGATAATCAGAGGAACAATTTTATGCCGATAAATTCAATAGATGAGATGGGGAAATACTTTGAAGGACAAAAACTAACAAAGCTCAACTGTAGCAACGTTAAGGGCAGTTTCCCAAGGCAATAGAAATAAAAGCAAAAATAAACAAATGGGATCTAATCAAACTTAGAAGCTTTTGAACAGCAAAGGAAACCATGAACAAAATGAAAAGACAACCTACAGACTGGAAGAAAAAATTTGCAAATGTTGCAACTGACGAGGGCTTAATTTCCAAAATATACAAAGAGCTCATACAAATCAATAACAAAAACACAAACAAATCAAAAAATGGGCAGAAGACCTAAATAGACATTTCTCCAAAGAAAACATACAGATGGTCAATAGGTACATGAAAAGATGCTCAACTTCTCTAATTATTAGATAAATGCAAATCAAAACTACAATAAGGTCTCACTTCACACCAGTCAGAATGGCCATCCTTAAAAAGTCTACAAATAATAAATGCTGGAGAGGGTGTAGAGAAAAGGGAACCCTCCTACATTGTTGGTAAGAACGTAAATTGGTGCAGCCACTAGGGAAAACAGTATGGAGGTTCCTTAAAAAACTAAAATTAGAGTTGCCATATAATCCAGCAATCCCCCTCCTGGGCATACTTCCAGAGAAAACTCTAATTTGAAAAGATACATGCATCCCAATGTTCATAGCACCACTATCTACAACAGCCAAGACATGGAAGCAACCTAAATGTCCATCAACAGATGAATAGATACATGGAATATTACTCAGCCATAAGAAGGAATGAAATAATGCCATTTGCAGCAACATGGGCGGACTTAGAGATTATCATACTAAGTGAAGTCAGCCAGAGAAAGACAAATATTATGTGATATCACTTATATGTGGAATCTAAAATATGACACAAATGAATTTATCTCCGAAACAGAAACAGACTCACAGACATAGAGAATAGACTTGTGGTTGCCAAGGAGGAGGGGAGGTGAGGGAGGGAAGGATTGAGAGTTCGGGATTAGCAGATGCAAACTATTACATATAGGATGGATAACAACAAGGTACTACAGTATAGCACAGGGAACTATATTGAATATTCTGTAATAAACCATAGTGAAAAAGAATATATATATATATACACACACACATACACACATAACTGAGTCACTTTGCTGTATACCAGAAACTAATAACAACTTTGTAAATCAACTATACTTCAATTAAAAAATTTAAAAAAGAGAAGATATCAGAAACCTAAACAGAGTTCCCTGGTGGCCTAATGGTTAGGATTCTGGGCTTTTACTGCCGTGGCCTGGGTCCAACCCCTGGTTGGGGAACTGATATCCCACAAGCCACATGGCGTGGCCAAAAAAAAAAAAAACAAAGAAACCTAAACAGAATTAAAGAAATAGAATCTATAGTGAAAAACCTCCCCATCCTATAAAGTTAAAGGTAACTTTACATAAAACCTAGCAACCCCAATCTTAGGTATTTGCCCAAGAGAAATGAAAACTTAGGTTCATAACAAAATCTGTATACAAATGTTTTTTAGCAGTTTCATTCCTAATTGCCCAAAATTGGACACAACCCAAATGTCCTTGGAGAAACAAACTATAGTATATCTATACAATGGAATACTACTCAGCAATAAAAAAGAAAAAACTATTAATACATGCAACCACATAGATGAATCTGAATGCATTTTGATAAATAAGTCATATTCAAAAGGGTACAAACTAAATGAGTCCAGTTATATGACATTTAGGAAAAGGCAGAACTATGGGATGGATATCAAATCAGCAATTTACAATGGTAGGAGGAAGAAGGAAAGGGTGACTAACAATGGGTTAATAAGAGTATTTCGAGAGTTAACAAAACTGCATCTTGATTGAGGTATGGAGACCCAACCATATGCATTTGTCAAAACTCATAAAACTACACCACAAAAAATCAATTTTGTTACATTTAAATTTGGGGCTTCCCTGGTGGTGCAGTGGTTAAGAATCTGCCTGCCAATGCAGGGGACACGGGTTCGTGCCCTGGTCTGGGAAGATCCCACATGCCGCAGAGCAACTAAGCCCGTGAGCCACAACTACTGAGCCTGCACGTCTGGAGCCTGTGCTCCGCAACGGGAGAGGCCGCGACAGTGAGAGGCCCGTGCACTGCAATGAAGAGTGGCCCCCGCTCGCCGCAACTGGAGAAAGCCCTCGCGTGGAAATGAAGACCCAACACAATCCAAAATAAATAAATAAATTTAAATTTGAAAATAACTTTAATACCCTCTAGGTCCACCCCATTTGTCACAAATGGCAAGGTTTCATTCTTTTTTATGGTTGAATAATATTCCACTGTATATATACTATTCATGTAATATATACACCACACCTTCTTCATCCATTCACCTACTGATAGGCACTTAGATTGCTTCCATATCTTGCCTATTGTGAATAATGCTGCAATGAACACAGGGGTGTATATATCTTTTCTAATTAGTGTTTTTGTTTTCTTTGGTTAAGTACCCAAGAGTGAACTTGCTGGACCATACGGTAGTTTTACTTTTAGTTTTTTGAGGAATTTCCATACTGTTTTCCATAATGGCTGTATAAATTTATATTCCCATCAACAGCACACAAGGATTTACCTGTCTCCACATCCTCACCAATGCTTGTTACTTGTTAACGTTTAGATAACAGCCATTCTGACAAATGTGAGGTTATATCTCATTGTGGTTTTGAAAGCATTTTTTCATGTGCCTGTTGACCATCTGTATGTCTTCTTTGGAAAAATGTCTATTCAGGTCCTCTGCCCATTTTTTAAATTGGGGTATTTGGGGTTTTTTTGGATGCTGAGTTGTATGAGTTCCTTGTATATTTGGGATATTGACCCCTTGTTGGATATAACATTTGCAAACATCTTCTCCCATTCAGTAGGCTGCCTTTTCGTTTTGTTCATGGCTTCCTTCACTGTATAAAAGCTTTCTTAGTTTCATGTAGTCCCATTTGCTTATCTTTGCTTTTGTTTCCCTTGATTGTGGAGACATAGGCCAAAAAAATATTGCTAAGACTGATGTCAAAGAGCATACTGCTTATGTTTCCTTCTAGAAGTTTTATGGTTTCATATCTTACATTTAAGTCTTTAATCCATTTTGAGTTTATTTTTGTATATGGTGTGAGAATGCACTCATCTGATTCTTTTGCATGTAGCTGCCCAGTGTTCCTAACACCATTTATTGAAGAGTCTGCCTTTCCCCCACTGTGTACTCTTGCCTCCTTCGTCATATATTAATTGCCCATATAAATGTGGGTTCATTTCTGGGCTCTCTATTCTGTTCCCTTGATCTATGTGTCTGTTTTTGTGCCAGTACCACACTGTTTTGATTACTGCAGCTTTGTTGTATAGTTTGAGATGAGGGTGCATGATACCTCCAGCTTTGTTCTTCTTTCTTAAGATTGTTTTGGCTACTTCGGGTCTTTCGTGTTTCCATACATATTTTAGAATTATCTTTTCCAGTTCTGTGAAAAATGTAATTGGGATTTTGATAAGGATTAAAATGAATCCCCACACCACCTGAGGTAGTATGGTCATTTTAAAAATATTATTTCTTTCAATCCATGATCACAGTATACCTTTCCATCTGTTTGTGTCATCTTTAATTTCTTTGATCAGTGTCATATAGTTTTCTAAGTCTTTTATTTCCTTAGTTAGATTTATTTCCATGTATTTTATTCTTTTGGATGTGACTGTAAATGGGACTGTTTGTTACTTCATTGTTAGTGTATAGAAATGTAACAGGTTTCTGCATATTAATTATGTATCCTATTTGTAGTGAGGTGGATGGACCTAGAGTCTGTCATACAAAGTGAAGTAAGTCAGAAAGAGAAAAACAAATACCGTATGTTAACACATATATACGGAATCTAAGTAAAATAAAAAAAAAAAAGGTCATGAAGAACCTAGGGGTAAGACAGGAATAAAGGCACAGACCTATTAGAGAATGGACTTGAGGATATGGAGAGGGGGAAGGGTAAGCTGTGACAAAGTGAGAGAGTGGCATGGACATATATACACTACCAAACGTAAAATAGATAGCTAGGGGGAAGCAGCCACATAGCACAGGGAGATCAGCTCGGTGCTTTGTGACCACCTAGAGGGGTGGGATAGGGAGGGTGGGAGGGAGGGAGATGCAAGAGGGAAGAGACATGGGAACATATGTATATGTATAACTGATTCACTTTGTTACAAAGCAGAAACTAATACACCATTGTAAAGCAATTATACTCCAATAAAGATGTTAAAAAAAAATTATGTATCCTGCAACTTTACTGAATTCATTGACAAGTTCCAGTAGTCTTTTGGTGACATCTTTAGGATTTTGTATATATAGTATCATATGGCATCTGCAAACATTGACAGTTTTGTATCTTCCTTTCCGATCTGCATTCCTTTTATTTTTTTTGTCTGACTGCTGTGGCTATGACTTCTAATATTTGCCATTTGCTACAACATGCATGGACCTCGGGGGTGTTATGCTATGTGAAATAGTCAGACAAAGAAAGACAAATATTGTATGATTTCACTTATATATGGAATCTAAAAAACAAAACAAATGAACAAACATAACTAAAGAGAAACTACAGGAAAGTCTACTAGAACTAATAAGTGAATTTAGCAAGTCTGCAGAAATAAAGTCAGTATACAAGATTCAGTGGTATTTCTATACACCAGCAATGACCAATTAGAAACTGAACTTTAAAATATATCACTTACAATAGCACCAAAAAATAGGAAATGCTTAGGGATAAACTTGACAAAAGATATGCAAGACTTGTGCAATGAAGATCACAAAATACTGCCAAGAGAAATTAAAGAAAACCTAAAAAAATAGAGATATATTGTGTTCATGGATTAGAAGAGTCAATATTAGTAAGATGTCAATTCTCACCAAATTGATCTATATAGATTTGATGCAATCCCACTCCAAATCCCAGTAAGGCATTTTGTAGAAGTTTAAAACTTGATTCTAAAATATATATGGAAATGTGAGGGACCTAGAGTAGCCAAACCAATTTTGAAAAGAAGGAAGAAAGTTGAAATATCTAACCTACTTAATTTCAAGACTTATTATGAAACCTACAGTAATCAAGGCATTTGTAGTATTAAAGATAGGCAAAAAAAGTCAATAAAACAGAATAGAGTCCAGAAATGACCAATACATACGGTCAACTTTTTTTTTTTTTAAACAAAAGATGCCAATAGGGAACAGATAATTTTTTGAGCAAATGATGCTGGAACAAACAACTGGACAGCCTTATGACCAAAAAATGAAACTCGACCCTTAGCATGCAACATACACAAAAATTAACTTGGGATGGATCTACAGATCTAAACTAAACCTAGAATAGTGTTAGTGAACTTGGGTTAGGCAAACATATCTTAATAGTACACAAAAAGAAAACTATAAAAGAAAAAAAGATCAATAAATTTACTTCATCAAAATTAAAAACTATTGCTCTTCGAAAGATACTGCTACAAAAATAAAAAAGATAAGCCAAAGCCTGGGAGAAAATACATATCTGCAAAACACTTATCTGACAAATAACATATCTGGAATATAGAAAGAACTCTTGTAACTAAATAATAAGATAAACAGCCCAACTTTTTTAAATGGGCTAAAGATCTGACATTTCATTGAGGAAAATACAAGGGTGGCAAATAAACACATGAAAAGATTCTTGGGATCATTAGTTATTAAGGAAATGCAAATTAAAACCATAACAAAATTAAGAAGAGTATCCATACCAAGTGTTGGCAATCATGTGGAACAACTAGAACTCTCATACACTGCTTGTATAAAAGGATACAATCAAATTTGGAAAACAATTTCCAGATTTTGGAGGTTTTCTTTAATGAAATTTAAAACTTTTAGAAATTTAATGTATAAAAGAATATTAACATCATTATAAGCATTAATAAAGAAATTCTTCTTTCCATAATTCTTCTTAGCAATTTTTTTGTACATTTCACTATATAAGTAGTTTCGTAAAATGTTAAACATACTACCCATTCTACCTCTAGCTATTTACACAAAAGAAATAAAAGCATACATCTATACAGACTTTTACACATATTTTTTATAAGCAGCTTTATTTGTAATAGCCAAAACTGGGAAACAACTCAAATGTTCATTGTATTGGCTTTAAAATACGTCCACAAATTGTTTGACATTCTTCCCTTCAAAAGTGGAGCCTAATTCTTTTCCCCATAGAGACTTACTTCTAAAAAATAGTAATATGGAGGAAGTGACAAACAGTAACTTCTGAGACTAAGTCATGGATAGTATTGCATTTTTCTCTTTGCCCTTACTCTTGTATCATTTGTTTTGGGAGTAACCAGATTCCATGCAGTAAAAACCACTCAAGCAACCCTGTAAAGAGGCTCCTTGGTGAGGAACTGAGTGAGGCCTGCAGTCAACAGTCATATGCATGGCCCTATCTTGGAATTGGATCCTCCAACCCCAGTGAAGCCTTCAAATTACAGTAACCCCGGCCACACCTTATCAGCTATCTCATTAAAGACTCTGAGCCAAAGCCACTCAGCTAAGTCTCTCTAAAAATTCCAGGCCCAGAAACTGAGATAATAAATGTTTGTTGCTTTAAGCCACCATATTTTGGGGTAATCAGTTATACAGCAATAGATAACTAACACATCCATCAACAGGTGAATGGATAAACAAATTGTGATATATCTACACAATGCAATACTATTAAGCAATAGAAAAAAAGGGAATAAACTATTGCTACACAGACCATGATTGAGCCTCAAAATCATTACACTGAAAGAAATTAGACCAAAAAAAAAAAAATCCATTTACATATAGGTCTGGAAAATGCAAACTGATCAGTAATGACAGACAGCAGATCAGTGATTGACTAGGAATGAGGAGGTGGCAAATCAGAGGAGGAATTATAAAGCGGCACAAGAAAATTTTGAGGCATAATTGTTATGTTCATTAAATTAATTGAGGTGACAGTTTTATGGAGGTATACATATGTCAACATTTATCAAATTGTACACTTTAATAATACAGTTTATGTCAATCATTCCCCAGTAAAAAAAAAAAAAATCAATATATTCCAGAGAAAGAAACACAATGGTTTTTGCCTATTATTGTTATTTTAAAACTACAAAAACATTACAAAGTTCTCCAAAATATAGCATTAACTAAAGTTTATATACATTTGGAGAGAATGAGAAATATTTCAAGCAATTGTCAATAATCTAGCCTACCTATTTTAACACCTCCATTAGAATGAAAAGTATGTTGTAATGCAAAGGCAACTGAGTCTCCCACTTGCCAGTTTCAAGCTATCCAGCTACCTAACAGCTAACTCTTCCTCTGGTGAACTGTTGCAAAGAGCTGCCTCAATAGGGCACTAATCTATTCCCCACTAAGAGAGAATTCACAGCATTTCTTAAGCTTTAAGACTTTGCCTTGTCAATGTCTGGAAATTTGGTGACGAAGGAATTTTGCAAGACTCTTCCCTAAATTTTTGCCCTTTACCTCATTTCCCTATTTTCCTTGTGTAGAGTTCTACTATCCTGACTAGTTGGGGGTTCTGATCAAGATCTTACCCAAAGTGCTCAGCAACCACCCAAAAACTTTATCTGGGCTTTAGACCAAAAACAAAATTTGTTTCATCCTCAGAATTGAGTGCATACAGGTCTTCTCTTCCATGTCTGTACCACAAAACCTGGGATGGTATAATAAAGCCAGAGTGACAGGTTCCTTGGGTGGGGTGTGGGGGGGGTACCAACACAAAGCAAAGGTTCAGTTCCATTTTTGGAAATGAATGGCATTATTCCTAGCAACATATGTATGACAAATAATCAGCAATGTCATTTGACCTATCTGCTACTTATAAAAGGATCTTACCTTTTAAGAGGTAAGAGTGCATAAATATCATGGCTATTTAAAACCAATGGCTTACACTCAGGTTATTCCCCATTCATGTCTGCACCCAGTTAAAGCAACACTATCTAGCTGTGTTCAGCAAAAGATGAAAGCTGAGATACACTACACAGATGGCAGACACTCTAGGAACTTTAGTAGAAGAATAGGCTACACATCCATAGATAGCATTGAACTATTCTCAGTTCTTGCCATTTAGGTCCCACTGGCCGAGACTAAAAATTTTGTAGTCTTTGTGATCCATTTAAATATTACTGAGCTACCATAGCAGTCTCTTCTGACGATTCTGCATGACATAATCATTCCTGTCCTTTCCAGAATCTATAGGCACAGGGTTATGGCTGTTGACACTGTGGATTCATTGAATCTTTTAATCTCATTAGGCCTGTTTATTACAGGCTTATAATAATCAAGAAGACTCTTCTTTGCTTTTAGCAGAAACAGGTCCCAATATGCAAATGAATATTTATTATGTGTTCCCGTTTTTCTACATCCCCTGCCTGTCCTAACCTATCCATTTATCTAACCCCTTCTTTCTCCCTTTCTTCATTTCTCTAAGGCAGTGGTTCTTCACAGGCTTGGTTGTGAATCAAAATCACCTGCAAAGCTAACAGAAAATATTAATACAAAGATCCAAGCTTATTGAAGGACAGAATCCCTCTGTATTTTTTAATAAGTTCACTAGGTGATTCTGTTACTCCAAGATTGAGACAAATCGCTCTGACCAGGGGTTCTCAATGGTACAGTATTATAACCTGGGGAACTTTTAAGTACCCTGATGCTGAGATAATTAGAAAAACTGGCAAGTATCAGGAATCAGAATTTTTAAGGTTCCCCAGATGTGAATCAGCAGTATCCACATCACTTGCGTGCTTGTTAGAGATGAAGAATCTCCAGAACCACCCCAGACTTACAGAATCAAAATCTACATTTACCATGATTTCCAAGTGCTTGTTTGGGGGAAGAAGCAATGCATTGTTTCTCAAACTGGGCTGCACAATGGGATGACCTGTAGAGCTTTGATTGCTGGTTCTTACTCCCAGAGACTAATTTTAACTAGTCTGGGTTGCAGCCCACTAGCACTCCACTGAGAAGAATTCATCAAGGCATCTAAATCACTAAATTACCTTCACTAAGAGCAAAAAGGGGCCTCCCTTCAGTGGATGTCATGACATATACAGTCCTTGGAAGTGGGCAAAAACAGTCTTGAGAGCAGAAGTCAGCACATTTTTTCTGTAAAGAGCTAGATGGTATTTTAGGCTTGTGGGCCATGTTGTCTCTGCCACAGCTACTCATCTCTGCCATCATGCGAAAGTAACCATAGACAATACAGAAGCAAACACAGCATAGCTGTGTTCCAATAAAAATTTATATGAAAAAAAGGGGAGGAGGCGATGGGCTAGATTTGGCCTGTAAGCCATAGTTTGCCAACCCCTGCTCTAGAACAGTGGTTCACAAACTTTAGAATACAACAGAAACCCCTGCAAGCCTTGTTCAAACACATATTGCTGGCTTCCAGCCTCAGAGTTTCTGATTTAGTAGATCTGGATGGGCTCTAAGAAGTTGTTACTCTAACAAGTCCCGAGGTAATACTGATGCTGCTGGTCCAGGGACCACAATTTGAGAACCACCGATCGAAAGTAATGGTCCTCAAATTTTACTGCATGTCAGAATCACCTGGGGAGATTTTAAAAATTCTAATGCCGCACTCCAGATGACATAAATCCAGTCTCTGGGAATGGGAACCAATTTACTACTATAAAGGTTCTCAATGCTTAGGTCATGGCACACTAAAATAGTGACATTTCAGGGGAAAAGTTACATGGCATTACTATTTGAATCATCCAAAGCTATTTTAGTCACAATTTGTTTGTCATCACTTCTTTGTTTTGTACGCCCTGTCAAATATTGCATCTTTCTTTTGCTTATTTTTCACAATTCTTGCTCCTATTGTCATCTTTCACATTTTTCCTATTAACAAGGTATGTATGATTGTTTCCTTAGCATCATCATCATTAGTTATAAGGTATTCCCATTAGAATGCAATTGATTTTGTTATTTTTTGGCTCTTACTTCTTGGTATTTATTTATTATTGGCTTTTAATGTTAATTAGCCAAAGTCTGACTCTTAATGAAATTTAATTGTGTTTTATTTTAAATTATTAAAAAACATTTATTTCTGAAGATGGAATTAAATGCACATAATTCTATCATTTTAAATGGGATTGCAGACCTTTGCAGATTCAAAAACATTTTGAAATTTTGATTTTTTGATCATAAATAAGCGTAACATTTGTTGAATAAACTAAAATGAATATTTCCTATCTTTACTAAATGCCTAGTTTTATAATCTTGCAATATAATTTACTTTAAAACATTTTAAGAATGCAGAAAATTATACACATAATCAACTTTTGAACCTTAAAACATATCCTATTTTATCTCATATTTAAATAGATCTGATTTTTTACTGGTTGTCGTTTTCCACCATAATGGACAACTTTTTCATCAAACAGTGCTGGAAAGCCATTACATTCATAAGGCAAACACAACATTTCCAAAATTCTCTTCTTTAACCAAAATGTATTTTTACATGAAAGAGTTATTAAATAAAGCAATTACAGAAGCAAATCATACAGGACTTCAACACAAAATATCCATTTAATACAGGAAAAGATTTGCACTTTAAACTTCTACAAACACAAAATAAGAAACAAAGTTCTTTTATCACATTAGTTATAACTATATCAGATTACTAAACTGCTTAAAAGGTTACTACTCAATTAACGGCTAGAGCCAGAATGCCTCACACAATTGCAAAACTGTATAATATACCAGCCTACAAGGAAAATTTCAGAACTTTGTAATTTCCAAAGAAGCAAAGGAAATAGAAAATGTGCCCCATTCAAATAACAGAATTAACAGATGCGTTTGATGGCATGCCAAATAAACACAGCAATAATTACTAACCCAGAAGACAACTGTATCAAAAAGTTTTCATTGCTGCCCAGTGATTCTACATGTTAATAACTGTACTCAAACTAACAGCAATACTTAAAATTTCTGAATAGAAGATTGTCTTGGAAGAACAGATTGTTTTACTAGGCACCAAAACAAATTCCTAGGGATGAAATACTCAAATGACAAAAGAAAACTTTAAAACAAACAAAGAGGATAAATTTGGAAACACTGTAACTTTGCATACTGATAGAACAGCTACAAAGACAGCAAGATGTAAATTTACGTTAAGAATTCATTTAGAAAGCTGTGAAGATCTAGTAGTACATTATTTCACAAAGGATCTCTTATATGTAAAAGGTTACACGTAGATATAAATTCCAAATTAAATTTTATGAAAATGATACATGAATCTAAACTAATATTCAAAATATTTCAATTTTTTTCAGCTTTTTGTATAGCAGTGAGACAAGTATATCATGCTCTGGGGACTTCGCTGGCTGTCCAGTGGTTAAGACTCCAGGCTTCCAATGCAGGGGGCACGGGTTCTATCCCTGTTCGGGGAACTAAAATCCTGCATGCTGTGCAGCGTGGCCAAAAAAATTTTAAAAAAGGAATATCACTCTCTACTGTTTTCATACAACAGTGTACTAGCTGTCCAAAGGAAGAGTTTTGCCTAAGTTTATGATTTAAAAGTAGAATTCGGGCTTCCTTGGTGGCGCAGTGGTTGAGAGTCCGCCCGCCAATG
>NW_020173920.1:3220367-3252160 GCF_003031525.2 Neophocaena asiaeorientalis asiaeorientalis
GGGAGGCCCCCAAACCCAAAAAAAAAAAAAAAAAAAGTAGAATTCAAAAAGTTTAGGAGGAACAACTTTCAACTTGCAGATGTGTTTAGTGCTAGTTATTGACTTTAAAAGGTGGCTTAGTTAACTGGTGTTCTAAATCTGATGATCTTATTTCAAACAATCCTTGATATTTTTTTTTTTTTTTTTTTTTTTTTTTTTTTTTTTGCGGTATGCGGGCTTCTCACTGTTGTGGCCTCTCCCGTTGCGACTCCCAACCACTGCGCCACCAGGGAAGCCCAATCCTTGATATTTTTGACAATTAACATGTACCAATAATCTTTATGGATTCAAAGTGTTGCAAACAAGAGGTTAAGAATGAGTCACTAGGGAGTCAGTGCTATAATCTGAATCCAAAAATAGAATTATTAGAAGTGGGTAAACGGAGGGCTTCCCTGGAGGCGCAGTGGTTGAGAGTCTGCCTGCCGATGCAGGGGATGCAGGTTCGTGCCCCGGTCTGGGAGGATCCCACACAACTTCTACGTATACCTACAGAAAAGCTTCATCATTATTTTATTCAAAATCCATTCAATTTATTACAGAAAATTTAAGCATTACATGTGTCAATGAAAGAAAAGGAAGAGCAGCCCCACTTAATGAATGATTGCTCCTTTAAGGTATAATTTAAAGATATGTAATTATTTAAATTCTAATTACAAGTGATAAAAGAGTTTCTGTCAATCAGGAGGAAAGGGCAATAAGTGCTCATCTGCCTTTCACTAATATGTCTACCTATGCAGACAAAGTTCTCATCAATGACAATGGCCAAGAATTTGAAAAGATCATCAATTTTTAAATCCTGATCAGGAATTGCTTGAAATCATTTCATGCATAAGACTATTTTTTTTAAAGTTATGTTCAGGGAAGCCAGCTCAAGTTTCTCATTAAAATATTTTTTAAATATATGGAAGTGTTATACACACAGAGAGAAGAAAAAGAAATAGAAGGAATACCAATTGGAAAAGAAAAAGTAAAACTGTCATTTTTCAAATGACAGGATACTATACACAGTGAATCCCAAAGATGCTACCAGAAAACTACTAGAGCTAATCAATGAATTTGGTAAAGTAGCAGGATACAAAATTAATGCACAGAAATCTCTGGTATTCCTATACACTGATGATGAAAAATCTGAAAGTGAAATTAAGAAAACACTCCCATTTACCACTGCAACAAAAATAATAAAATATCTAGGAATAAGCCTACCTAAGGAGACAAAAGACATGTACATAGAAAATTATAAGACACTGATGACAGAAATTAAAGATCATACAAATAGATGGAGAGATATACCATGTTGTTCGATTGGAAGAATCAACATTGTGAAAATGACGCTACTACCCAATTTAAATATATGGAAGTGTTATACACATTCAATACGTAATATCTTTCCTAACACTTTAGGTATTATTTTAACATAATTCTATAAAAATAAATTATTTATTAAATATTTATTAATTATTTAATGTAATTCCATAAAAAGGAAATCTAAACATTTTTCACCAACACCCAGACAGGACATGACACCTTATGTCCCCTAGAAGTTTTCTCCAGTGTCTCATACAAATACAACCATCAGTTTCTACCTGTGCCATGAGATGAGAACCGTTGGGAAGCACTGAACTACTATATTCTCACTACCTAAAACCATTTGTTGAGCGAATGAGTAGACAGCTGTAATATGGAAAACCAAACTCACAAAAAAACAAAACAAAAAGGGTCATATATTTTCACAGAATTTTATGCAGCAATTCAACTTCAAAACTTCATTCAGCAAATAATCAAAATAATATTCCAATTTCCTTATACTAACAGCAAATTAGAATCCAAAAGAGTCATCAGCGACGTTACAGAAACAGAGCTCTAAGTTCCAGGAAAACAAAGTAGTCAAATCAACTCTAGTACATAGTAGAATGTAGCATATATGACCTGCTCTGGAAAAGTTATGAGTTGGTACCTTATAAAAAACATATGAGTTAAACAGCAACCCTAGGAAGTTCTCATTCTGTAAGGAATAAGGAACAGTACTATCCATTTTTACAGAGAAAATAAATCACAAAAGAATCCAAATAATTTATTTTTTAAATGACTGGATAATCTAAACCCAATCTATGTTTAATCTTACTTGGCTAAAAACCCAAATGGCTACATTATTTCACACATTTATTTAAGCCCACAAAGTTATTCATAAATATCATCTCTGTAACACCTAGCCTTTTATACTGATACAAAGTTATACACCAAGACTTAAGTGTTATGAGCTTTGCTATAGAATATAAAGCAGATTCCAGTGTTTATTACCTTTTAGAAAGCAGTTTGTCTTATCCTATAAAGTCTCCTTTATCCTATAATACTATGTAATTAAAATTTCACTGAACAGAATGCTACTAAAATAAAGCATTTATACAACTAGGCTTTCCCACATTTTTAACAAATGACTCTGAGATCATATTTAAATCTTATAATAATTAATACTTTATAATTAAAAGTCATCTAATAAAAGCTCCTTCATTTTACAGAGGTGGAATGCAAAGCTTAGAAAAATTAAATGACTTCCCCAAGGTAAGAATTATCCAAGTACTAAGGATATAACAGTAACCAAGATATGTGTCATCCCTATCTTTAATCTAGTTGAAGTATACAGCGTTATGATGGGGGAAGAACCTTTGCCACAAATATAAAGATTGTGATTCGGCCTTCCCTGGTGGCACAGTGGTTGAGAGTCCACCTGCCGATGCAGGGGACACGGGTTCGTGCCCCGGTCCGGGATGATCCCACATGCCGTGGAAGTGAGAGGCCGCAACAGTGAGAGGCCCACGTACCGCAAAAAAAAAAATAATAATAATAATAAATAAAGATTGTGATTCAAGTACAAAGAGGTCACTCCTACTGAAAAAACTAAGGGAAAAGTATTTGTTAACAAGAAACAAAAAGGCCAGGTAAAGCACAGAGCATAGCAACTATATAAAAGGCAAGAAAATTAAAAGAAACTAAACTACGGTCTCATAATTTCATACCTATAGCTATTAGTAGAAAAATTTCTGAGATGCTGTAAAAAGGAATATGGGAATAAAATTAGAAAGGCACTAGACATCTGGGTGTAGTATCAGAGCTCTCCTATATACATATATATAAGTATACATGTAAACACACACAAGATCACCAACCTATAGCATTTAGACCTCTAGGCAGACAGGCAGACAAATAGTGATCTCCTCTTAGTTTGCAAATTATCTTTCTAAACCATATTAAGCATTTCTAAAGAATATTAAATACTTTTGTCTATTTGTTCACTGAATTTTCACTGATTTAACACATCTTTATTCATTTAATGACTAAAAAAACATTACAAGCGTTGTCATAATCTCAGTGTCCTCAATCCTGCCATGAGTAACTCCTTCCCGCCAAGGACTCTTCTAGGTGGTAGTAACAGAGGTGAATACAACAAAGTGCCTACAGTCATAAAACTTAGAAAGGAACAGACAATAAAATAAGTACACATATTTAAGAATATACATGGTATGTGTGTGCGCACGCAAAAGGCAGGGTAAATTGATAGACAGTAACCATATGGTGGTCAAGGAAGGCTTCTCATAGAGGCAGTGATCTATTAAAGTGAGGGAGACCTATAGAAAGAAAAGCAATATCGTAAGGAAACAGTCACACGTAAACGTGGAGGAGGAACATGCCGCACCGAACAGACTGCAAGTACAAAGGCCATAATATGAGCATTACTTTGGCACGTTCAAAGAAGAACAAAGAGCCCAAGAGGCTACAATCGGACAGAGAAGAGAGATGAGATCAGAAAGTTATCAGCAGGAGCCTCATCGTATAGGGCTTGGTTAGGATTTTATTCTGAGTGTAACAGGGAACTAGAACAGGAGAGTACTGTGAATTAATTTATATTTTTAAAAGTTCATTCTGGCTGCTGTATACATAACTCACTATATTTAGAAGGGCAAGTAAAGAAGCAGAGATCAAGTTATATAATCCTAAACAAAAGATGGTAGTAGTTTAGACTTGGAGGTGACAGAGCAACTATTTATTATAGGATCTGGGGTATATTTTGATAATGTGTGGGATATGGAGTATGGGGGGAAAAAGAAAAGTCACAGAAAGAGGTTTCAAGGATGAAAATTGCTAAGACTGCACAATAATTTGCTTACTAAAACTGTTTTCAAAATTATAGCCTTTATGGTTGGTGTGCCAGTTGTTTACTGGCTTTCACCACTACATCACCCTTCCATAATCTCCTCCTCTATGTTGCCAGGAGCTAGAAATCTGCAAAGCTATTTCCCAACCCCCCTGCAAGCCAAGAGGTTAGGTTCTGCAAATAGGATCTGATGTTAGATTAAGAGGCAGGAGATAAGGAGAAGCCACTTTCTTTTTCTGCTTCTGTTCTGACACAGCCATTAGTGAGCAACTGAGCTACTCCAAATTTCGGCAGCGTCAGTGACCAATCTGAGGGTGTCAATGGGACTGCAGGCTCCGAGGCTCTTGCAGCCACAGCAAGCAGGCAAGCCCTGACTTCCTGGCTCGGCAACAATGGCAGTGTTCTCAAGAGTGCAGTACTTAGGAGCTCTAGCACCACCACTTCCACCCTTGCTCCTGCAACCCCTAAGGACAGTAGCTCCTTCCTACGTTGACTAATCTCTAGGCTTTTTTTTTTTTTTCACTGTGGCTTTTTGCATTCCTACAACCCTTCCAACACTTTGTAACCAATTCACTATATCAAAACCCTTCTATAAGAAATACCGTATGTGGTTTCTGTTTTCCCGAACGGATACCAACCAATATAGTAAAGGAAGAAGTTTCACTCCCCAGGATCTAGCTGCACATATTTTGTTCCTCATCACAACACCCTTACACATTGGTATCGCAAGTTCTACTATTCCCCTTTTATAGAACAGTAAAATGAAAAATGAAAGTGATTAAATAAACTGACCAAAATTATACAGCTAATAACAGTGAAGCCTAAACTCAAAGTTGTTTCTATCTAAATTCTATGCTCTTTTTACAATGTTAAAATTAAGAAATATCGATTGCATTCAATTTTACAAAAGGAAAAAAAAAACCACATTATTGGAATCAGTTCAGGAAACCAGCTGCACCTTAACAGCACTAGCACTAAAAAGACCAACCGCTATCCTCTTGAAGCAAACTATACTTAGATACCTTGCTTCAAACAAACCTCATTTTTAAAGACTCAATTTACTCTAAGAGAATGATTTATAAAATACTCTGAACTTAAGTTTTCTTGACAGGACAGATTTCAACATACATTTAAACTATTTATTTACCAGAAGTTTATCTTACTCATAACTTTTCACATATAAAACTATAACAAAAAGCAAAATATTCTTATATAAAGCAATAATATAAGACTTACTGATTTAAAGAAAATATAAGAAATAGGATTACTACAAAGGATACTATATTACAAAAAAATTTAACCTATTATGTTAATTTAAAATCAGTAACTTAAAAAAAAAATTTAATTCTCATTATATTATACTTTTTAAGAAGTTTGAATCCCAAAGGTCCCTGATTTAAAAAGAAATCAAATATACTATACACTAGCATCCAAATTCAATAGAAGGCAAAAAGAAAATTAATAAGAGGTCATTAAAAACAAATTGGTGCAAAATATCAGAGCTAAAATCATAAAAATATCAGAAGAAAACAAAGGGATTAATCTGCGTGATCTGGAATTTAGCAGTGGATTCTTGGATATGACCCCAAAAGCAGGAGGAACAGAAAAAAAAAAAGATCAATTGGATTTCATCAAAATTAAAACTTCTATTTATTTTTATTTATTTATTTTTGGCTGTGTTGGGTCTTCATTGCTACGCGCAGGCTGTCTCTAGTTGCAGCGAGCGGGGGCTAGTCTTCATAGCGGTGCGTGGGCTTCTCACTGCGGTGGCTTCTCTTGTTGCGAAGCACGGGCTCTAGGCGCACAGGCTTCAGTAGTAGTGGCACATGGGCTCAGTAGTTGTGGTTTGCAGGCTCTAGAGCGCAGGCTCAGTAGTTGTGAGGCATGGGCTTAGTTGCTTCAAGGCATGTGGGATCTTCCTGGACCAGGGATCAAACCTGTGTCCCCTGCACTGGCAGGTGAATTCTTAACCACTGTGCCACCAGGGAAGTCCCAAAATTAAAACTTTTAGAGAGTGGCCAAGATGGTAGAGTAGAAGAACCCTAAGACCACCTCCTCTCACGAACACACCAAAATCACAACAATCTGCAGAACCACCATCATTGAAAAAGACTGAAACCTACCAGAAACGATTCTCTACAGCTAAAGACATACAGACAGAACCACAACAAGACTGGTAGGAGGGGTGCACCTGTGATATAATCAAATCCCATACCCCCCGGGTAGGACACCCACAGACTAGAGAATTAAATTACAGATGTTCTCGCACAAGAGTGAGAATGCTGAGCCCCACATCAGGCCCCCAGCCTAGAGGTCTGGCACCAGGAAGGAGAGCCCCCAGAGCATCTGGCCTTGAAGGTCAGTGGGGCTTGACTGCAGAAGCTCCACAGGACTGGGGGAAATAGAGACTTCACTCTTAAAGAGCACACACAAAATCTCAGGTATACCAGGACCAAGGGCAAAAGCAGTAATTTGATAGAAGCCTGGGCCAGACCTAATTCTGGTCTTGGAGGGTCTCCTGGGGAGGCTCCTGGGTGACTGTGGCCCACCCTGGGGACACAAACACTGCTGGCAGATGTATCAGGGAATATTCAGATGTATCAGGGAATATTCATCTGCGTGAGCTCTCCTGGAGGCTTACATTTTGGCACAAAGACCTGGCCCCACCTAAAAGCCTGTAGGCTCCAGTTGCTGGGACACCTCTAGCCAAACAAAAAACTGAGCAAGGACACAGCCCCATTCATCAGCAGACAGGCTATCTAAAGACTTCCTGAGCCCACAGCAGCCTCTAGACACACCCATAGAATGGCCCTGCCCACCAGAAGATTAATACCCAGCCCCACCCACCAGGGGGCAGGCACCGGCCTCTCCTGTCAGGAAGCTTGCAGAAGCCTCTAGACCAGTCTCACCCACCAGGGGGCAGACACCAGAAGCAAGAAAATTACAGTCCAGCAGCATGTGGACCAAGTCCACAAACACAGGCCAGACACTACCCTGGACCAGCTGGCCCCTAGCCCTTGTGACAAGAGGGGAGTGCACTGCTGGGACACATAGGACATCTCCTACAGAGGGCCACTTTTCCAAGGTCAAGAAACTTAACGAACCTACCACATCCATAAAAATACAAATAGCAATTTACAAAAAATTAGGTGACAGAGGAATATGTTTCAGACAAAGGAACAAGATAAAACTCCAGAAAAACAAAGTGAAGGAAGATAGGCAATCTAACCAAGACAGATCTTGTTCAGAATAACAACCATAAAGATGATCAAAGAATTTAGGATAAGGGATGCACAGAGTGAGAAATTAGAAGTTTTTAACAAAGAATTAGAATATATAAAGAACAGCCAAACAGAATTAAAGAATACAATAACTGAAATGAAAAATACACTAGAAGGAATGAATAGTAGACTAACTGAGGCAGAAGGATGGATCACTGAGCTGGAAGACAAAATAGTGGAAATCACTGTCCCTGAACAGAAAAAAGAAAAAAGAATGAAAAGAAATAAGGACAGTTTAGCAGACCTCTGGGACAACATCAAGCATGCTAATATTCACTTGATAGGGGTCCCAAAAGGAGAAGAGAGAAAGGGCCTGAAAACATATTTGAAGAGACAACAGCTGAAAACTTCCCTAATCTGGGGATGGAAATAGTCACCCAAGTCCAGGAAGTGCAGAGAGTCCCATACAGAATTAACCCATAGAGGAATACACCACAACACACTGTAATCAAAATGACAAAAATTAAAGATAAGAGAGAATATTAAAAGCAACAAGGGAAAAGTAACATACAAGGGGACTCCCATAAAGTTATCAGCTAGTTTTTCAGCAAAACTCTACAGGCCAGAAGGGAGTGGCAAGATACACTTAAAGTGATGAAAGAGAAAAACCAAGAATAATCTACCCAGCAAGGCTCTCCTTCAGATTTGATGGAGAGGTCAAAAGCTTTACAGACAAGCAAAAGCTGAAAGAATTCAGCACCACCAAACCAGCTTTACAACAAATGCTAAAGGAACTTCTCTAGGCAGAAAAGGCCACAACTATAAAGAAGAAAATCACAAAATGGAGAAGTTCACTCGTAAAGGCAAACATACAATAAAGGTAGGAAATCATCCACGAACAAAGCTAGTAGTAAGGTTAAAAGACAAAAGTAGTAAAATCATTTGTATACACAATAAGCAGTTAAGGGATATAGAAAACAATTTGATGCAGAATATAATATCAAAAACAGTGGGGCTTCCCTGGTGGCGCAGGGGTTGAGAATCTGCCTGCCAATGCAGGGGACACGGGTTTGAGCCCTGGTCTGGGACAAGATCCCACATGCCGTGGAGCAACTAGGCCCATGAGCCACAACTACTAAGTCTGCGCATCTGGAGCTTGTACTCTGCAACAAGAGGCTGCAACAGTGAGAGGCCCACGCACCACGATGAAGAGTGGTGCCCGCTCGCTGCAACTAGAGAAAGCCCTTGCACAGAAACAAAGACCCAACATGGCCATAAAGAAAGAAACAAACAAACAAATAAGTGAATAAATAAATAAATTTTAAAAACAAAACAACAAAAAAAAACAGTGATCGTGAGGGTAGGAGGGTACAAATGCAGGTTATTTAAAATGTGTTTGAAATTAAGAGATCAGCAACTTAAAACAAGCATGTATAAATACTGACTCCTATACAAAAACCTCATGGTAACTGCAAAACAAAAATCTATAATAGATATACACACAAAGAAGAAAAAGGAATACAAACATAGCAGTGTTTGTTAGAAGAGAAGAGAAGTCATCAAATCATAAGACAAAACAAAAGAAGGGGAAAAAAGACCTATAAAAACAAATCCAAAACAATTAAGAAAACAGCAATAGAAACAAACATATTGGTCATCATCACCTTAAATGTAAATGGTCGAAATGCTCCTACCAAAAGACAGAGACTGGCTGAATGGATACAAAAATAAGACCCGTGTATTTGCTGCCTACAAGAGACTCACTTCAGATCTGGAGACACATACAGACTGAAAGTAAGGGGATGGAAAAAGGTATTCCACGCAAATGGAAATCAAAAGAAAGCTGGAGTAGCAATACTTATATCAGACAAAATAGACTTTAAAATAAAGACTGTTACAAGAGACAAAGAAGGACACTACATAGTGATCAAAGGATCAATCCAAGAAAAAGATATAATTGTAAATATATATGCACCCAACACAGAAGCACCTCAATACATAAGGCAAATGTTAACAGACACAAAAGGAGAAACTGACATTAACACAATAATAGTGGGGGACTTTAACACCCCACTTACATCAATGGACAGATTATCTAGACAGAAAATCAATGAAGAAATACAGGACTTAAATGACATACAGACCAGACAGACTTAATTGATATTTATAGAGCATTCCATCCAAAAGCTGCAGGACACATTCTTTTCAAGGGCACATGGAACATTCTCCAAAACAGATCACATGCTGGGCCACGTAGCAAGCCTCAGTAAATTTAAGAAAACTGAAATCGTATCAAATATCTTTTCTGACCACAAGGCTATGAGGCTAGAAATCAACTACAAGAAGAAAAACGGCAAAAAAACACAAACACATGGAGGCTAAACAATATGCTACTAAACAACCAATGGATCACTGAAGAAATCAAAGAGGAAATTTTAAAATGCCTGGAGACTAACGAAAACAAAAAAAGAACCAACTATCCAAAACCTATGGGATGCAGCAAAAGCAGTTCTAAGAGGGAAGTTTATAGCAATACAATTCTACCTCAAGAAACAAGAAAAATCTCAAACAAACAACCTAATCTTACATATAAAGCAACTAGAGAATGAAGAACAAACAAAATCCAAACTTAGTAAAAGAAAAGAAATCACAAGGATCACAGCAGAAATAAATGAAATAGAGACTAAAAAAACAATAGAAAGATCAATGAAAACTAAAAGCTGGTTCTCTGAAAAGATAAACAAAACTGATAAACCTTTAGCCAGACTCATCAAGAAAAGAAGGGAGAGGGCCCAAATCAATAAAATCAGAAATGAAAAAGGAGAAGTTACAACCAACGCCACAGAAATACAAAGGATCATAGGGAGAATACTATGAGCAATTATATACCAATAAAATGGACAACCTAGAAGAAATGGACAAATTCTTAGAAAGGTACACTCTCCCAAGACTGAACCAGGAAGAAATAGAATATATGAACAGACCAACTACCAGTACTTAAATTGAATCAGTAATTTAAAAACTCCCAAGAAGTAAAAGTCCAGAACACAATGGTTTCACAGGTAAATTCTACCGAACATTTAAAGAAGAGTTAACACCTATCCTTCTGAAACTATTCCAAAATACTGCAGAGGAAGGAACACTCCCAAACTCATTCTATGAGGCCACAGTCACCCTGATACCAAAATCAGACAAAGATATCAAAAAAGAAAAGTATAGGCCAATATCACTGATGAACACAATGTAAAAATCCTCAACAAAATACCAGCAAACTGAATCCAACAATACATTAAAAGGATCATACACCATGAACAAGTGGGATTTATTCCAGGGATGCAAGGACTTTTCAATATCTGCAAATCAATCAGTGTGATACACCACATTAACAAATTGAGGATGATCATTTCAATAGATGCAGAAAAAGCTTTTGATAAAATTCAGCATCCATTTATGATAAAAACTCTTCAGAAAGTGGGCACAGAGGGAACCTACCTCAACATAATAAAGGTCATATATGACAAACCTACAGCTAACATCATACTCAATGATGAAAAGCTGAAAGCATTTCCTCTAAGATCACAAACAAGACAAGGATGTCCACTCTCGCCACTTTTATTCAACATAATTTTGGAAGTCCTAGCCACAGCAATTAGAGAAGGAAAAGAAATAAAAGGAATCCAAGTTGGAAAAGAAGAAGTAAAACTGTCACTGTTTACAGATGACATGATGCTCTACATAGAAAATCCTGAAGATGTTACCAGAAAACTAATAGAGCTCATCAATGAATTCAGTAAAGTTGCAGGATACAAAATTAACATACAGAAATCTGTCGCATTTCTATACACTAACAACCAAATATCAGAAAGAGAAATTAAGAAAACAATCCCATTTACCATCACATCGAAAAAGAATAAAGTACCTAGGAATAAACCTACCCAAGGAGGCAAAATGAAAAGACAACCTACTGAATAGAAGAAAATATTTGTAAATGTTGTGACCAACAAGGGATTAATTTCCAAACTACACAAACAGCTCAATATCAAAAAAACAAACAACCCAGTAAAAAAAAATGGGCAGAAGACCTAGACATTTCTCCAAAGAAGACATACAGATGGTCAAGAGGCACATGAAAAGATGCTCAACACTGCTAATTACTGTGAAATACAAATCAAAACTACAAATGAGGTATCACCTCACTGTGGTCAGAATGGGCACCATCAAAAAGTCTACAAATAATAAATGCTGGAGAGGGTGTGGAGAAAAAGAAACCCTCCTACACTGTTAGTGGGAATATAAATTGGTGCAGTCATTATCGAGAACAGTATGGAGTTTCCTTAAAAAACTAAAAATAGAGTTGCCATATGATCCAGCAATCCCCCTTCTGGGCATATTTCTGGAGAAAACTCTGATTTGAAAAGATACATGCACCCCAATGTTCATAGCAGCACTATTTACAATAGCCAAGACATGGAAGCAACCTAAATATCCATTAACAGAGAAATGAATAAAGAAGATGTGGGGTGTGTGTGTGTGTGCGTGTGTGTATATATATATATGCACACACACACAACAGAATACTACTCAGCCACTAAAAAGAATGAAATAATGCCATTTGCAGCAACATGGATGGACCTAGAGATTATTAAGTGAAGTAAAACAGAGAAAGACAAATATCATAGGATATCACTTATATGTGGAATCTAAAAAAATGATACAAATGAACTTATTAACAAAACAGAAATAGACTCACAGACACAGAACACAAACTTCTGGTTACGAAAGGGGATAGTGGGGGTGGGGAGAGGGAGGATAGCAGTTTGGGATTAACATAATACACTCTACTATATATAAAATAGGTAAACAATAAGGACCCACTGTATAGTGAAGAAAACTATACTATCTTGTAATAACCTATAATGGAAAGGAATCTGAAAAAGAATATATATATATGTATAACTGAATCACTCTGCTGTATACTTGAAACATAACATTGTAAATTAACTATACTTCAATAAAAAAAATTAAAACTTTTATGCATCAAATAACATTATCAAGAAAATAAAAAGACTACTTACAGAATGGGAAAAATTATTTATATATCATATATCTGATAAGCATGTAATATCCAGAATATATAAAGAATTCAATTTAAAAAAACTTTAAATGGGCAAAGGACTTAAGTGGACAACAATGGTAACAATGGCAGAAGAAAATACACAAATGGCCAATAAGCAGATGAAAAGATGCTCAACCAGATTGGTCATTAGGGAAATGCAAATCAAAACCACAATGAGGGACTTCCCTGGTAGTCCAGTGGCTAAGACTCCACACTCCCAGTGCAGGGGGCCTGGGTTCAATCCCTGGTCAGGGAACTAGATCCCACACGCCACAACTAAAAGATCCCACATTATTTCAGTAAACTTTTACAAAACTTATAAAGGAATTTCACAACATTCCAAAAGTAATACATATCCTCATTCTTGAATGTCCTCAAAGGGGATATATATATTCGTATCTTAAAAGAAATAGCTAATTTTAGAATGATGACTTGTACATCTTTCTTCTTGAAATTACTTAAAAACTTATAAAGGTACACCTTAAAGGAAAAAAATTAACTTTTATGGGTGTGTACTTCATTGAAATTAAAGTTCACTATTATAGAATGGGAAATAATACACATCTATACTTTCTCCCTCTGTCTCTCCCTCACACACACAGAATTTTAGATCCACCCAACTAAAAAGTTGTTGACAAATCAGTCATTCATTTTCCAACTTAAGTAATTTTATAAAATACTGCCACCAAAGAAAAGTACTAAAACATGAACATGGTCATAATAACACCTATTTACTAAACACTTACTGTGTGAAAATTTATCATTTCTTGAAGACTGTCAGAAAATTTGGTCAAACTTGTCTATGAGAAAGAAATCAAAAGAAAACCAAGTCATTTAAGAGCTACTAATATAGGCCACAAAAATGTTACTTCAGCGTTTCTGACAGAAAGATCAAGTTACACTGTAAACAGTAACATTTATTTCTCATTAGGACAATCTCACTACCTCTCAGGCATGCTCTGCAGAGAGGTCAAGTCTACATGTAGTAACATAAAACCCTAGAACAGTCAAAGAATTAGCCTGCCCTATCAATACTATTATACTAGCAAATCGAAATGGCCCATGTAAACCTAAGGTAAAATTGAGTATATCAAGACTGTCCATTTAGGCATCTATGGATCACATAATCATCAAATTACAACCATTTCTGTACCAGTTATTATTCTTCATAAAAGAAATGTCATAATACCACATAGTATAGCAAGGGGTCTAAGCTAACACAGCATAGCTAGCTGACCAGAACTTTCCTATGCAGCCCCCAAAATGTATAGTTAGATACTAGTCTTGGGTTAATGCTCTCTGCTTGCCCCGATAAACAGCTACTAATGAGCATGATCCTATTCTCACTGCTCAGGTCCCCTTGTAGATGGTTCAGTTCACCTAGCAGCAAGTAGAGTAAACTTATATCCACAATGCAAATCAACCATCACCTTCTAACTGTCCTAGAAAACAGGATTATATCAGATAGCACCAACAGATGATAGCTTTTCCACTTCTAATTTTAAGGACCACTACTACTATTAATAAGGTAAATGGATGCATAATTCTCTTAACATCTTGTTTCATTTACCATTTTAACTAAATTTAATAATACTAACCTCAACTACAGCATCATTGCTAGAATACTGTGCCAGGTCTCGAATCCCATTCATGAACTGTTTATTTGCAACACAAAAGGCTTTTCCAGTATCAATCATTGCAATACATAGCTTCACAAGCTGAAAAAGAAAAACATCATATCATTGAAAAAATTTTACAAATTACTTAATCAAACAAGTGCTAGCATTAACCACATGAGTTAGCCTAGTTAAGACAAATTATAGTTCATCGATAAACCCAAAATAGACTAAATGAAAATTGCTTTTTTTCCTTTGGCTTAAAAAGTAAATTCATAAGAGAACTGTACCAAAAGAAGTTGACCTTTCAGGATGCAGAGGCTGTCTGATAACAACAACAACCAATCATTTTATCAAGTTAAATTCAATCCCATCAATTAACCCCATAAAAATGTATTAAGCACCCCTTGGAAGGAAGGAAAGGAAACTTCAGGCAGAGCAAGCAGTATGATAAAAGATTTTTTAAAAACACAACTATGGTATGGTGGAGGAAAGGGAAGTAAACTGGTATGGTGGGTTAGTCATGCTGGTCATTTTAATATCAGACTATCAAAGCAGAATTGCTTAATCAACCATATTTTTCTAATGCCTACCATCTAGGCATTGTGCTAAATCTTAGAACAGAGCTTCTCTCTCTTCTCCTGTCCCCTCCTTTCTTCTTTCTTTCTTTCATCTTTCTCTTTTTCCCTTTCATTCCTTTTCTTTTTTTTTCTATCCCTTCCTTGTTTCTTTCTTCAGTTCACTCAGATACAGAACATTTTCTTTAAGTAAACAAAAACTTGGGTGAAAATCTAATATTAAAAAAGATAAAAGTGGAGCTGCTCTAGATGAAGGAAGGGTAATGAGAGGGTGGGAAGAGGGGCCCCCAAGAAGAGGATAAAGAGCTCAGGAAAACTTCAGAAGACAGCTCAAGGATCTCAGGAGTGTAATTTAAAACTGTTACCCTGGGACCCGGAGGAACAGAAGTGAAAAACATAATCTCTGTTCTAATTCTAACCATTCAAAAAGCAGATAAATTCTATTTAGCACAAGTACAACTGCTATGCTCATCAAAATCATGCAAGAGGGAACAAAGGAGGAATGTGTAATGAGGGCTATGGGGATCAAGGAAGGGTTCCTGGAAAAGGTAACACTTGAGAAAAGCCCTGAACACCAACAGGAATTAGCCAATCAGATAAGGGTAATAAGAAGACACTTCTCTAGGAAAAGCAAGTTCTAAGGCCCTGAAGCTTAGATGGCAGGGCAAACCAGGGGCACTAAGTAGCTTAGCACAGTGTGAAAATGTATACAAGGGCCCGATCAGGAATAGCCTTGTGTGCAAAGCTAAGGTGTTCACATTTTATACGAAAGGAAATGGAAAACAATAAAGACATCGAATGGGTGAGTTGACCAGAGTTCCATTTTAGAATGATGACCTAAAAGAAGAAAAAGTAAGATACGGAAGTGGAAAGAATAAAGATAAGGAGATTAGACCAAAAACTAAGAGAGCCTGAATTAAGGCAGTAAGCAGGGAGAGAAGAGAGGAGACAAATTTAGAAGTTAGTTGAGCACCGAAGTACAATTATGCAGATAATGTCCTACCAAAGGGAAAAACAGGGGATGAAATCCAGCCTAAGCTCTGCTTGCTGAGGGCTATATCTGCTACAAGATGCTAATTTGCACAAAGACACTATACTGTCCAGCAAAGACTTGTTTTAACAGCATTGGGCCTGTGAGGTAGGCCTGAGCTAGATGGGTCTGTGAAATAAGCCAAGTGGAAAGTCTATCAAACCCAAGTGAAAATAGATATTTAAAGCTCAAAAAAGAGAAGTGTACTGTAGATACACACACAGGAGTCAGCAGCAAATAAAGTATCAGTGCTACAATGCTACAGCCTAGATAAAAAGCAGGGGTCACAGTGTGTACAGTGAGGACCCCACAAAGGAGACTAAAAAGGAAAAGGGAAAGGTAGGAGGAAAAGCAACAGATTAATTTCATCAAAGTCAAGAAAGAACAAAGTATCAAAAGATGGATGATGAATAGGTTGAAAATCCATAAAGGTCAAGTTTTAAAAACTCTTAAAAAAACTTTGTTGAGTTTGGTGACAGTCACCAGCATCCCTAGCAAGGATAGTTTTAAGAAAAACTGGGGGGCTGTAGCCAGATTACAGTGAGTTATGAACTGCAGATGAAGAAGACATAATGAGAGGTCAATTCTTTGCCAATATATATTCTATAGAATATCCCAGGGGAACATTCAATACCAAAATAAGGATTCTGTGATCAAGTAAGTCTGGGAAACTCATTTTGTCAAGTTAAACAGATTTCTTTATTACTAAATTTGTAAGAGCTTTTGATATATTAATGTGTATTATGAATCCTAGAGAGGAAGTATGTAATAGGTAGCATTTCTCAAAATTATCTGACATTGATTGAATTCTCTTTAGAGGAAGCATCCTCATAGGACCAATGTTCCACAAAACCCACTATGAGAAATGCTGGCAGAGACTAGTCCTTCAAACAGTTTGCTATTTCAAAAAAAAAAAAAAAAAGGTATCTTAACAACCAAAAAAACTAATTCTAAAATTCATATGGGTAACCAACATGCAAGAAGAGCATCAAAAAAAATTGAAAGAGTAATGAGGTGGGGACATTAGCCCCATATTAAAATATACAGGTGCAGTAATTAAAAGTCTGGTAATGGATGTGAACAGACAAATTGGTTAATGGAAGAGAATACAGAGTGAAGAAGCAGATACACACTCCAGCCAGGGGGGTAAAAAAGTATCCAATAAATGACACAAGGACACTGGATAGCCATCTAAAGCCATCTAAAAAAAGAAACTAAGTTGTATTCCAAACCCCCAAATTAATTTCAGATGGAATAAATATTTAAACATAAAACATTAAATCAGAAAACCAAGAGAAAACAGGAGGTGGTATTTTTTATAATCTCAAAGTAGGAAAAGTCTTTCTGAAAAGGATGCAAAACTCAAAAGCCATAGAAGAAACTAATCAATTCAAATACGTAACAATAAAACATTTAGATAAGGGGAAAAAAAAACTTAGTCAAAAGACAAATGACAATACTGGAAAACAATATTAGCAACAAATCACAAGGGACTAATTTCCCTACCACAAGAAAGGGTATACAACTCATTTTTGAAAATCCAACCAGCCACTAGAAAAACAATGGCTGACAGACATGTACAGGTAATTCCCAGAAAAGAAAATTCAAATATACCTATGTCCATGAAAAGAAATTCAACCTCACTCATAATAAAAGAAAGGTAAATTACTATTTTTTATAGAAGAGCAAAGGTCAAAAAATGTGATAACACGCTGTTTTAGAGAAGGTAGGTATGGGGAAATAGGCACTCTCACACACTGCTGGTGGGAATGTAAACTGGTACAATTTCTATGAAAGGCAACTAAGCAAGAGCTATAAAAATTTTAAACATACATGCCCTCTAATGTAGTAATTTCACTTTTAGAAATGTATCATACAGATATATTTGCACAATTAGATACAATCAGCCATTAAAAAGAATGGGGCAGCTCTGTAATTAATAATAAGGAACAAAATCTAAATTATATATTTTAAGAAAGCAAAATTAGAACAACGCTAATATCTTTGTTGGAGTGGGGAGAGAAGAGTACAAATACATATAATCTTTCACATGCTTAAGAGATTTCTGGAAGACCACACAAGAAACTAGGTCAGTGTACTCCTCTGGGATACAGATTAGATGATGACTAATTTTTCACTAGGTACACTTCTGTACCTTTGAATTTTGTACCACATGTGTGATATTGCTTATTCAACAAATTAAATAATTCAAAAATGATTAAATTGAAAGTTTCCATAAAAACAGAAACAAACAGACAGCTTGGTAGTAGAACATTATGGTTAAAAACAGGTTTATAGGCTCAGTTGGCTTAGGTTCAAATTCTGCCACCAAACTTAATGCTCTAAGTGATTCGGAGAGACCTCAACCTCAAGAAGCTTCAGGTTCTTCTGTATGATACAATGACAATGGTATCAAACCACAGAGGGTTACTATAAGAGTTAAGATAATGCACTTAAAGATCTTAGCACAAACTGTTACTGGCACATGGTAATACTTGATAAAGATTTGCAATTCCTTGTCAGAGGTGAGATTTTCCTCTTGTTTTGTTTTGTTTTGATTCAAGAGAAACAAACGTTTTTGTTTACTTAAAATAATGAGGTGGTAGAGATAGAAAAGGAGAGAGATGGCTAAAGCAAAGTCCTGAGAAGTTAGAGTTTGGAATTACATAGGAAAGGGGATATTTTTATCACTCAAATGGGAAAAAAAAATGGAATAAGGACAGATTCTGTTAAGTTTCTAGATTAAAAGCAAGAAATAAAGGTGTTCCCACCAAAAGGAAGTAAGAGACAAGTTCCTCTACTAAGAATGAAGAGCAAGGTGGTGAATCTTGAGAAAACAGTGAAATATAAGAGATGCTAAAGATAGTAAGATAACCTGATTGAGTGTCAGAAAAATTGCTTTGCATCATGAATCCCAGGTATGTGTAGCTCCACCAATTAGTTTCACCAAACAGTTGTGTAACTTCTCCTGTAGGGCTTTATAGCCCAGATAAGGGACAGAGGATATAGATGGTTAGACAAATATAGTCAGAATTCTGCAGAGTAGGTGTTATGGAAAGGAAATGAAGGTCTCCATAAGAGAAATAATGATGTGATAAGTTAAGAGTAGACTGGAAGGGTTCACAGCAGTATTATACATAATAGTCAAAAAGTGTAAACAACCCAAATGTCCATCAACTGATGAATGGATAAACAACATATGGTATATCCATACAATGGCATATTATTCAGCCATAAAAAGGGAAATACTGGCGATGCTACAACATAGACGGATGAACTTTAAAAACATTATGCTAAGTGAAAGAAGCCAGTCACAAAAGGTCAAATACTGTATGATTCCATTTATATGAAATGTCCAGAACAGGCAAATCCACAGAGACAGCAAGTAAATTAGTGGTTGCCAGAGGATGTAGGGAGAGGGAAATTGGAATTGACTACAAACAGGTACAGAGTTTCTTATCAGGGTAATGGAATTAAGTAGTACATTCACATTGTGAATATGCTAAAAACCACTGAGTTGTATACTTTAAAATGGTGGGTTTTATGTTAGGTGAATTTTATCTCAATTAAAAAAATTATTTTAAAAAATATATAGTGAATAAAAAAGGGATCTGAAACACTGGAAGCAGATAGACTGAAAGACTAGAGATTTAGATAAGCTTGAAAAACAGAAGCAGGAGGAGTCCAAGATGAGAACTGGAAAGACTGGAGACTCACATCAGAAAGTAAGATATCAATGAGCATTCCACAGTTTCAGAGATTACGACTCTGAGCAAAAAGACACAGCATATGGCCAGGAAAACAGGTATCAGAATTAGAATAAAGGTCACTATCGCAGGCGTTGGAGGGAAGATGAAATTGTCATATAGCTGAAGCACATATACACTGCAGCTACTCAGGTGGAAGGATTGACTGGGTGATAGACAGATAGATACTTTGCCAGCTGTCAGAGTCCTTATTAGATGACAGTGATGACAGCTATACTAAATAACATAAGCCTACAAAGAGGGAAGATTTTTACCTAAGAGTAAAATGAGGGCTTTTTCCCTGTTAAAGACAATCTGTCTTCAAGGAGATCTAAGAGTCTGTTGAAAAGACACCACCATCATTAACATTTATTTAGAACTTATCATGTGTCAAAGCACTTAACATGTATTAACACATCTCATTCACATAATAACCTTATAATAGATACTCTTATTTTCCCCATTTTGGAGATGAAGAAACTGAGACATAGGAAGGTTTAGGAACTTGCCCAAGGCCATACAGCTTAGTAAGTGGTAAAGCCTTGCTCCAGGCTTTGTGCTCTTAATTACTAGACTATGCTACAAACCAAAAATTACAATAATATTATAATAATTTAAATGGCAATACAATTTTAAAATGTAAAAATGCAAGAAATAATGCAATACCTGAAAAAGAACCTAAGTTTGGTAGTACCTGAGCTGTGATTTAAAGGGTATCTGCTTAACAAACAAGGAACAAGCATTCCAGTGAGAAGATGCAATAGATACAGAAATTATATCTAGATGGCCACTATGATGCTCTGTGTATTGCCAATGCCAGAATACCTGGCAGAATGAATAAATAATTGGACCTAGTCGAATAATGCCATCCATTCATGGAGCATTACTCATCAGAAAGAGTGTAACTACTGGTGGCATACATTATAAGCAAAATAAATATAAGCTAGGTCATCAAGCTAGTTAAACCTGTTGCTGCCATGATTTGCAATACTACAGGTACAACTGGTCCTGCACAAAGTTATGAAATCAGTAAACTAGTTTTAGGCAACCCCTCCCCTCCACAAGTCCTTCAATGCCACCTCCTTCAATAACAACCATTTCTTGCTCCTCACAGGCTCTCTTCTTTAATTGTAACTCCTCATAATTCTAAAGTAAAAATGATCAGTAATAGCTTAAGAATTTGGGAAAGGGACATTGTATAAGGGATCAAGATCTTAAACTAGAGAAATAAAAGTAACTATGGAAATTCTATTTGGGTGGAAGATGATATTTTAAAAGATGCCAAAGCTTCCATGATAACCTGAGTAGCCCTTTGGGTAATATGGACTCTAGAAAGGATTTAGGGTTCTTAGTACTGAATGCCAATACTGCGACAACTTGGTTTAGATTTGAATCTTTTGGTTTTAAGATTCTACCAGTCTCTCAACTGCAACCAAATGATATAAGGGGGCGGGGGGAGATAGCTGCTCATAAAAGCAAATCATTAACAAAAATACTGTAAGAGGATTCTGTTTAGGTACTTTAAATTTTGAGGTCCCCCCGACACAAGTGTTTTGTTTGATTTAGATGAAGTTCTGCCCAAAGAGAATAGATATCCTTTTTGTACTACTCTGTGATTCTTTGAAAAGCCTTCTCCTTTTATATACTCTCTTATAAACCTACCAGAAAATCAAAACTACATCTTCTGCTGCCTACCTTAAGGGTTTAAAAACTTTGTTTCACAGAGTCCTTAAAAATAAATGTAATACCTCAGGGGAAAATAATAATAACAACAACAATGATCCCATATATATAATTTTAAATAGAAAATAAAGTTCTTGAAAATAATATCCTTACAAAAAATTCTAACATTAGTTTTTAAAAACACTTGCCTGGAAGCTTGCTAGTGTTCCTCAGAAAATTTCCAAGTGGCATGTGCTCCCTCAACATGGATCCAGGAGTACAGGGGTGCACAAGAAGAGCACTGAACTAAGAATAAAACTGATGGATTCTAACCCTGGTTCTGCCTTTCCTAACTCTGTGATTTGAAGCAAGTCCTCTTCACTTCGTGGGCTGTGGGACCCTCATCTATAAAATGGAAATAATCCACTTGTCCTACCCACCTCACAGGATTATTGTAAAAATCCAAAAACATACTGTATATCAAAGTGCTTTGAAAACTACAGAGTACTGCACAAAAATAACTTACTACTAAACATTTTCTAAAATTATTTTGTTTTACATATATAACTAATAACTACTGCTTTATACAGTTTCTATACTATTTACATTATATACATATATTTCATGATTTCAAAACATTTGAAAACCATCAGTCTAGTTAATATATATTATATCCTTGTTATTCAAAATGCAGTCTATGGAACAACAGCATTGGTATCACCTAAAATCTGGTTAGAAACACAGACTCTCAGATACCAAGACTTACTGAATCTAGATCCATATTTTCACCAGAACCCCACATATTCCTATGCACAGTAAGGTTTGAGAAGCACTGCTTTACATAATAATTCCATTTATAATAATAATTACATAAATAGGAAATTATTTTCAGAGAAGGTATTCAAATATACACATTTATCTCCAAAAATTTTAACAATGAACAACGGTTACTTAAGATCAGAAGCCATGTCTTACTCATTCTCATATTTCACTGTTATACAGCAGATAACATTTCTTGGGTAGAGGCCAAAAAAAAAAAAGATTATCAATAATTAATACAGAAGATAGGAATCAATCTACATTTACCCTTGCATAGAATATGACCATTTAATATCAATTATTAAATACATATTCAGCATTTCTGGCATTAGCTTTAAAAAATGGAAGGAGTATTTAAAATTTTATATTAGAACATGGCCTCACCCAAATGTATAAACAAGAGTGGTTAGGTTACATATGATATCCATTAAGCATCAAAAAAGACTGCAATCTTTTTGATGGAGAAGGAAACAACCGTCCAACAATATAAAAGATGCCTAGTCAGAGATGGTTCAGATTCTTGCTCTGGCACTTAGATTAAATTTTCAACAAACTACTTAATGTCTCTAGCCTCAACTTCTTCATAATATTGGGATAATATTAGCATTTACCCTCACGGAGATAAAAGTCACTTGAACCATCTAGTGTTACAGGAACAAATCATTATGCAAAACAAGAATTAATGTTTTAAAAAGTTAAAGTAAAATTTACCTTATCAAGTTTCAGTTCCAATTCTGCCACATCTCCTTCTACTTCTTCCAAAGCAGCCCTAGAAAAATTAAACATAAAGTAAGTTACTTTGTGTTTAAACATATACTTTACTCTTGAAAAATAACTCCAAGTAAAAAAATAGATATGAATGCTAAAAGATTACACTTCACATAAAGTAATAACTCCCTTAGAACAAAGTATGAATACTTCATAACCATGTATTACAACACATAATACAATTATTGTTTAAGGTAATGAGAGAACACATTAGGCTAATTTACTGAACGCATTCATGTTATTCAAATTAATAACACTAATTAGAACTATTAAGCATATGTTTTTAAAAACAAGTAAGAAATTTTGAAAGTTGAGCCTTACAAAGACTTATATTTCTATTCAACAAAGCACATGTAACCAAACAGCAAAGCATCCTTGGTAACCAAAAATAAAGGCTTTTACTTTTAGAAACAGTTCAGAAAGATGTTATGACCCTTGTTTAAGACCGCGTTTTGTTTCCTATGTATTTTTAAAGAAATCAGCAGATTCTCTTCCTTGTCAGGGGAATGATAAAATTCTAACACTAAGTAGTACTTGATATGCCCTATAGGGCAACATTCCAAAATTGGAAATTTGGAACAAAACAGCAGCAACTAAAACTTTTTAAGGATAACGATATTTTATACTTAGGAGTAAAAAATGTTATTCATCTACTTTAAGCCATCTATCTATCCATTTTAAGATAACTACTTGATAAACTAGCAACTTTGCAATACCTGTTTTTTGAATCAACCGAAATTTGTTTCAATTGGATAACAGTGGGGGACTAGCCACCCAAAAAGCTAGTTTGAACTCTGGGAAAGAATTCTCAGTTAGACACTGTTAAGAAGAGAAAAATAGCTAAGATATGAGCTCTATTCCCAAAACTACCCACAGAACCTCTGTGTGACCTCTTGAATACCATTTTTATCAGCTTGTGGTTCTACTTCTCTACCTGGTAACATTTATTGAAAAAAAATTTTAATCTCCAAAATGAGAAAATTATGTAACCATAAATTATTCAGTAAAGAAATGCCGATTCCACAAAATGAGATACTCTAGCACAGTTAAGAAAACAAGAGGTGCTATACTTCCACAGCATAGAAAGAGAAATGCTTCTCCCCTAACTAAAAGTTTGTCATTTTCTTCAGCAGTGTTTTCAAAGTACACATTGTTCCCTTAGCCTAGAAAACATTTCCCCTTCACATTAATCCTCATTCTCTTCACCTGACTCTATGTTACTCATCATTTAAAACTTAATTCACAAAAGAAAACAAATATATTAGTACAAGGATATCTATTTTTTGTAAATAGGTTTAAAACCTACATGTCCAGCAATGAGAAATAATGTAAATAAATGATGGTACTCCATCCTATTATGTGAAGCAGCAGGTTTTTAAATGAGATTAATCTGTCTCTACTGAGATGGAAACATATACATTACAGACCATCACAAGGGAGGAAAAGCAAGTTACAAAATTACATATAGTGTGAGCCCAGTTTTTTTTGGGGGGTGGAGTGGGGAGCCTATTCGTATATGCATAAGAAAAAATCTGGAAGCATATTTACCAATCTGCTAACTATAACTTTGAAGAATGAGGATCAGAGGGCAGAAAGTGAAAATAAGGATTTACACTTCTTACGATTTATACTTCTAGATTGTTTTAATATTTTCAATGACTATGTGTTTTTAAATAATTTTTAAAGCTAATAAAGGGGGAAAAGAAATAAGTTCAGACATCACCTTCCTAGGAAGTGGGTCCTCTTAGAAGCTCTATCCCTGTCCACTTCTCTCACTATTACGAGCTCCTGGTAGCAGTACAGAGACTCAAAATGTTTGCCGAGTCAAGAAAGAAACTCCACAATTTCAGAAACTTTCTTCATTTATACTTCTTTTGTTGTTGGCCACGCCGCACGTCTTGCGGGATCTTAGTTCCCTGACCAGGGATCGAACCCAGGACCCCAGCAGTGGAAGCATGGAGTCCTAACCACCGGACCACCAGGGAATTCCCTCTCCATTTATAACCATTTAAAACCTCTCCATGTATACTTTTAACCTGCATTTAATTTAGCTTGACTCAATCTTCAACTTCAAGAAAATGAGTTGAAACGATCAGCTTAAGATTTGATTTAATCATTGGTGTCTACTAAACATATAGTTTAATAGAAACTTCATGTACATTCCTCAATCTTATTTCACTGTGCAAAACTACGAATTTATTTGTAAAACACTTTTAAACACCTTTCTTTAAAGAGAGGTAAGAGGGACTTCCCTGGTGGTTTAGTGGTTAAGAATCCACCTTCCAATACAGGGGACGCAGGTTCAATCCCTGGTAGAGGAGCTAAGATCCCACACGTTGTGGGGCACCTAAGCCCATGCACTCTAGAGCCCACGTGCCTCAACTACTGAGCCCGCACACTCTAGAGCCTGCCTGCACACCGCAACAAAGACCTGACACAGCCAAATAAATAAATAAATAGTTTTTTAAAAGAGAGAGGTAAGAGTTTGTGTATAAAATTAACAGGTAAAATGTGTTTTGCCTACCATTTCAAAATAAAGCTCACTGTAATCACATATTGAGAATCTGAAAGTTTATCACAGAGGTTCTTCAATTCAACATTTCACCTTCTCTAAAAAAAAATCTCTGTCCTTGGTCATCTAAGATGTGTGTGAAAACTTGTAGCAATAAGTAAGTACCTAGTGTCTAAAGCAGCCTGGTTAACTGTTGAACATTCCTTGGTATAAAAAGAAAAGTATATGGACAGAACATGGTCTCAGTTTAAGTTCTGTCTCACCACTCACTTATCTAAGGCTAAAGTATTTTATCTAAGTTTCTTCATCTGTGAACTGAGTAAACAAATACCTATTTAAAAGAGTTGTAAAGGTTAAATGAGGGACTACATGTCACTGACTACAGTATATATGTACTACAACACAAAGAACACAATCAATAGGAGCTTCTTTCTCTCCTTTCTCATCCCTGCATTCTGAGGTGAGTTTTGCCTCCCTATTGTGTCTACTCATTATGCAAGACAACCATTCTGGAACACATTTTTAATACATAAATCAATAAGTAAAACAATCTACACAACAATCCTTCAAATAGTGAAAGACAGATATTATTCCTTTCCAACTCTCTCAAATATTTATTGAGCATATGGGCTTCCCTGGTGGCACAGTGGTTAAGAATCCGCCTGCCAACGCACAGGACACAGGTTCGAGCCCTGGTCCAGGAAGATCCCACATGCCACGGAGCAACTAAGTCCGTGTGCCACAACTACTGAGCCTGCGCTCTAGAGCCCGCGAGCCACAACTAGGCCTGCACGCCTAGAGCCCGTGCTCCACCAGTGAGAAGCCTGCGCACCACAATGAAGAGTTGCCCTCGCTCACCGCAACTAGAGAAAAGACCACGCGCGGCAACAAAAACCGAACGCAGCCAAAAATAAATAAATATATGTATTAAAAAATATATATTTATTGAGCATATAATTTTTATAAATGTGCAAGGCATTAAAGATGACAATATTATAGACCCTACACTCCATAGCTTAAAATGTTAATTAAAATTATTAAATTTTAAAAGTTACACACACATTAACAATGAAAGAAAACATGATTAAGTAGTAAAATAAGAATAATATAAAATAATGTTAAAAGATGGTAAAATAAAGGGCAAAGAAACCAGAAAGCAGTCAGCTAAGTCTCACAGGATTATTATAAGCAGGGGTCAGCAAATGACAACCTGTCAGGCAATCTGGCCCGTAACCTGCTTTCACATAGCCCATGAGCTAAAAATGGTTCTTGCATTTTTAACTGGCTGAAAAAAAAAAGAAAAATAATATTTAATGACCCATGAAAACCATATTAAATTCAAATTCCAGTGTCCATAAATAAAGTTTTATGGAAACACGGTCAAGCTCATCCATTTACACATTGCCTATGTCAGCTCGCACGCCCTAGTGGCAGAGTTGAGTAGTCGGAAGAGAGACTATATGGCCTACAAAGCTTAAAATATTTACTACTATCTGGTCCTTTATGGAAAAAGTTTACTGACTCCTTACTATGAATATCAAATACAAGAGCATGGATGAAAACGTGTTTTCATACATGAGCTACATACAAGAAAATAATTTTTAGGACTTAGGTCTGCTTGGCTGTACCCTAAGAAACTGAATAAGCCCAGATTTCAGGGAAAGAGTCACTTTATTTTTTTAAATTTTATTAAAGTATAGTTGACTTACAATGCTGTGTTAATTTCTGCTGTACAGCAAAGTGATTCAGTTACATATATATTCTTTTTCCTATTCTTTTCCATTATGGTTTATCACAGGATATTGAATATAGTTCCCTGTGCTAGACAGTAGGACCTTTTTGTTAGGGTCACTTTATTTTTAATAATAACAACTTCATTCTTTTATCTATTCATGCATCACAGATCAACTCACAAAAGAGTTAACTAAAAATAAAAACATAAAACTAGAATAGGAAAATATCTAGCAGCAAGTACTAACACTGAGACATTTCTAATCACATGGTGATCACTTTGGGCTGTGAATTAAATAAAGCTCTAAGAAAAGCACAAACATAGAACTCTCCCCACCCAGATAACTGCACACCCCTGGTGTAGAAATAAACTTTTTTTTGTTTTATTTTTTTATTGAAGTATAATTGGTTTACAATAAACTTTTTAAACCACTGCTTTTACAAGTTTATCCATAAGAGTAACTAAATAGTATGCGTAACGCGAGCATTACATTTTCTTTATAAAAGAAAATTATTTGAAAGAAACAGGAGGTATGATAAAGAATTATTCTACCCATCCATTTGAGATCCTTTAAAAAAAAAAACTGTTTCCACTTCAGCTTTGACAATATGCTTAAAATGGAATTGATAATCTAAGACTAGGTCACAGATGATGCAATCTAAAACGCAACTACAGGATACTCAAGATCACTTATTAAGCACATAAATATCCTCAAAGCATTAAAGATGGATTTGAGGCTCTGTCATAACTACCTCCCAAAGAATTATGAAAGAGATCAAATAACGACTCAAACTATAATGTACAGATTTTGAAACTAACATCTATGGTCCTTGTTTTATATAATAGATATACTCCTAAAGGCTGCACATAAATTGAATAACCATTTAGATACTCAGAGGAGTTGCCTATATGTCTATCATGACCTACCATCCCCAACCAACTCTTTCAGCTCAACAGCTTTATCCACCGTGGGCAATGCTGGGCTATTCTTTGCAAAGATAGGACAATGGCAGGATCAGGGATAGCTCACTGATCCAAGGGTAGCCCTATAACTCAACAGATGGCAAAACTAGATGACCAAACTCCCCATATAATGAGATGGCTCTCTCTGGGTTTTTGACCGGACAACACATGACACACCCTGGAAACTTACTTTTTAAAAGAAGTCCTTCATTAGATCATCTTGTAATGTGAATGGCCTCCCCTTATTTTGTTCAATAAGCTCTGAGCCCTTTATAATTGGGTCTCTGTAATACCTTTTAATGTTGAGAGGGAATGGAATGGAGTTTTAAAAAAACTGTCTAGGTTTGAATCCATATTTTACTTCTTACTACCTATGTAATGTTGAACAAGTTCTTCGTGTTTCAATATCATCTATAAAATACAGGTAATAATAACTGTATGTCCCATAGAGACGTATGAGAATTTTTAAATACATATAAAAACCTTAGCACAGTACCTGACACTCAGTAAGTAATCAATAAATGTTAGCTATAATCATCTATAGTGTTAAAGAAAATACACAATTTCTTTTCATTTTCATTTCATGGGGCCAAAAGGGAAGAAAGCAGTGATAAGATTAAGTTATCACATACTTCCAACAAGAATTTGAAATGGTTTAAAAAGGAACAAAAAATTTACAACAGGCCTTTGATCAGCAGATAAAACAGCAAGTCCAAACTGCCTTAAAATACTTCAATACTTTTTACTCTCTTACAAAAATTACATGTCAAATACACACTGCAGTCTTCTCCTAACTTCTTCATAACTTCAATCTAGCCATAGGAGAATATAATAAAATTTACTTGAAAATCCTCTAGGTTTTCTATGGTTATCAAGGTTGGTTCTATCTGACTCCTCTAAGAGCCTACAAACAGAGGAGAACCAACACTGCAATCAGTACCAGGGGGAGTTAAGGCCCTGAATACATATTTATTAGACAATAATAGTAAGCCACCTTTTAATAAACAACAAGGTCCTCCTGTATAGCACAGGGAATTACATTCAATATCCTGTGATAACCCATAATGGAAAAGAATACATATAACTGAGTCACTTTGCTGTAGAGCAGAAATTAAACACAACACTGTAAATCAACTATACTTCAATAAAATTACATAATAATAATAAGCCACTTTTTAAAAAAGTCTCTGCCTTTATTTCTGGAAAGTCTCAGTGAAATTAAAAGGACATTCTCCTTTTAAAAGTATATGCTAGAAATGTTGCTAGAAACATTTATATGCAACATAGTATGCTAGAAATGTTAACTGCTCCTATTCGCTCAGATTGGTCAACTAGGAAAAACTGGCAAGATCCATGAGAAATTCAGTCCTGTAATGGAAAAAAGAATTGTGGAAAAACAGACTAGAAATGGAAACCAAAATTTTAGTCTAACCCTCTACCAACTAATATGGGTGCCTGGAAAGACCTCTGAATCTCTCCAGACCTCAATTCTCTCATCCATAAAAAGTGACGAGTGGACTGAATCATCTTTAATATCACTTCCAGATAATAACATTCTATTACTCTGGAATAAGCATTCAAAGGAAAGCAAGAACCTGGATTTGATTATCTTCTCCTAAGCAAGGTTTCCTCCAGGCCCTCACTCACACTTTCAACAGAGTTAGAGAATAAAAGAAAAAAACATATAAGCCATGAAAACCCTCACTAAAGTTTATATTGTTTCACTCATCCCTTTCAAATGCCTCCTCTATATGCTTCTTAAAAGATAATGGAGGACGAGGGAAAGATGACGGAAGAGTAAGACACGGAGATCACCTTCCTCTCCACAGATACATCAGAAATACATCTACACATAGAACAACTCCTACAGAACACCTACTGAATGCTGGCAGAAGGCCTCAGACCTCCCAAAAGGCAAGAAAGTCCCCCACGTACCTGGGTAGGGCAAAAGAAAAAAGAATAAACAGAGACAAAAGGAAAGGGACGGGACCTGCACCAGTGGGAGGGAGCTGTGAAGGAGGAAAGGTTTCCACACACTAGGAAGCCCCTTCGCGGGCGGAGACTGCGGGTGGCGGAGGGGGAAAGCTTCGGAGCCGCGGAGAAGAACACAGCAACAGGGGTGCGGTGGGCAAAGCGGAGACATTCCCGCACAGAGGATCGGTGCCGACCGGCAGTCACCAGCCCGAGAGGCTTGTCTGCTCACCTGCCGGGGCAGGCGGGGCTGGGAGCTGAGGCTCGGGCTTCGAATTATCTTACTTTATTTTACTTTATCTTCTTCTTTCCTTCTTTCTTTCTTTCCTTCCTTCCCTCCTTCCTTCCTCCCTCGCTCCTTCCCTTCTTTCTCTCTTTTTCTTTTTCTTTCTTTCTTTCCTTTCTCTTTTTCTTTTTTCTTTCTTTCTTTCCTTCCTTCTTTCCCTGCTTCCTTCCTTCCTTCCTTCCTTCCTTCCCTCCCTCTTTCTTTATTTCTTCCTTTCTTTCTTTCCTTCCTTCCTTCTACATTTTCTCCCTTTTATTCTGAGCCGTGTGGATGAAAGGCTATTGGTGCTGCAGCCAAAGTGCTGGACACCCTACGTAAAACAACTAGCAAGACAGGAATACAACCTCACCCATTAGCAGAGAGGCTGCCTAAAATCATAATAAGTCCACAGGCACCCCAAAACAAACCACCAGACGTGGACCTGCCCACCAGAAAACAACACCTGGAGGCTGAATAATACATTACTTAATAACGAAGTGATCACTGACGAAATCAGAGAAAATAAAAAAATACTTAGAAACAAATGACAATGGAGACACTACGACCCGAAACCTACAAGATGCAGAAAAAGCAGTTCTAAGAGGGAAATTTACAGCAATACAATCCTACCTTAAGAAACAGGAAACATTTCAAACAAACAACCTAACCTTGCACCTAAAGCAATTAGAGAAAGAAGAACAAAAAAAACCCAAATTTAGCAGAAGGAAAGAAACCATAAGGATCAGATCAGAAAAAAATGAAAAAGAAATGAAGGAAACGATAGCAAAGATCAATAAAACTAAAAGCTGGTTCTTTGAGAAGATAAACAAAATAGATAAACCACTAGCCAGACTCATCAAGAAAAAAAGGGAGAAGACTCAAATCAATAGAATTAGAAATGAAAAAGGAGAAGTAACAACTGACACTGCAGAAATAAAAAAAATCATGAGAGATTACTACAAGCAACTCTATGCCAATAAAATGGACAATCTGGAAGAAATGGACAAATTCTTAGAAATGCACAACCTGCCAAGACTGAATCAGGAAGAAATAGAAAATATGAACAGACCAATCGCAAGCACTGAACTTGAGACTGTGATTAAAAATCTTCCAGCAAACAAAAGCCCAGGACCAGATGGCTTCACAGGCAAATTCTATCAAACATTAGGGAAGAGCTAACAACTATCTTTCTCAAACTCTTCCAAAATAAGGCAGAGGGAGGAACACTCCCAAACTCATTCTACAAGGCCACCATCACCTTGATACCAAAACCAGACAAGGATGTCACAAAGAAAGAAACCTACAGGCCAATATCACTGATGAACATAGATGCAAAAATCCTCAACAAAATACTAGCAAACAGAATCCAACAGCACATTAAAAGGATCATACACCATGATCAAGTGGGGTTTATTCCAGGAATGCAAGGATTCTTCAATATACGCAAATCAATCAACGTGATACACCATATTAACAAAATGAAGGAGAAAAACCATATGATCAGCTCAATAGATGTGGAGAAAGCTTCTGACAAAATTCCACACCCATATATGATAAAAACCCTCCAGAAAGTAGGCATAGAGGGAACTTTCCTCAACATAATAA
>NW_020173920.1:3252270-3291728 GCF_003031525.2 Neophocaena asiaeorientalis asiaeorientalis
TTACACTAATGATGAAAAATCTAAAAGTGAAATCAAGAAAACACTCCCATTTACCACTGCAACAAAAAGAATAAAATATCTAGGAATAAACCTACCTAAGGAGACAAAAGACCTGTAAGCAGAAAATTATAAGACACCGATGAAAGAAATTAAAGATGATACAAATAGATGGAGAGATATCTCATGTTTTTGGTTGGAAGGATCAACATTGTGAAAATGACGCTACTACCCAAAGCAATCTACAGATTCAATGCAATCCCTATCAAACTACCACTGGCATTTTTTACACAACTATAACAAAAAATTTCACAATTTGTATGGAAACACAAAAGACCCCGAATAGCCAAAGCAGTCTTGAGAACGAAAAACGGAGCTGGAGGAATCAGGCTTCCTGACTAAACTACAAATGGAACTACCATATGACCCAGCAATCCCACTACTGGGCATATATCCTGAGAAAACCATAATTCAAAGAGTCATGTACCAAAATGTTCACTGCAGCTCTACTTATAATAGCCCGGAGATGGAAACAACCTAAGTGTCCATCATCGGATGAATGGATAAAGAAGATGTGGCACATATATACAATGGAATATTACTCAGCCATAAAAAGCAACGAAATTGAGCTATTTGTAATGAGGTGGATAGACCTAGAGTCTGTCATATAGAGTGAAGTAAGTAAGAAAGAGAAAGACAAATACCATATGCTAACACATATATATGGAATTTAAGAAAAAAAAATATGTCATGAAGAACCTAGGGGTAAGACAGGAATAAAGACACAGACCTACTAGAGAATGGACTTGAGGATATGGGGAGGGGGAAGGGTAATCTTTGACAAAGCGAGAGAGTGGCATGGACATATATATACTAGCAAACTTAAAATAGATAGCTAGGGGGAAGCAGCCACATAGCACAGGGAGATCAGCTCAGTGCTTTGTGACCACCTAGAGGGGTGGGATAGGGAGGGTGGGAGGGAGGGAGACGCAAGAGGGAGGAGATATGGGAACATATGTATATGTATGACTGATTCACTCTGTTATAAAGCAGAAACTAACACACCACTGTAAAGCAATTATACTCCAAAAAAGATGTTTAAAAAAAAAACAACCTATTATCAGTGTTTCCAAGAACACTGAAGAAAAGCAAAGTGTGTTTCTTAGGGAAACAACACTAAAGTTGTATTTATTGTATGGATATGTGGCTTTGTTATATTCTGATGAAGATATATTATTTAAACCTACAGGAATAGAACCACACTCCTAAAAGGGACAAGGGCTCCCCTGAAGGAGAAAGTCATTCCCTTCATGTCAATTGTTAAGGTAGCATCCATCATCTGGATAAAGACTAGGAGAAAATACTGCAGTGTCCATCAACAAATGAATGGATAAGCCAAATGTGGTATGTACATACAATAGAATATTATCCAGCTTTGAAAAGGAAGGGAATTCTGACCTATGCTACAACATGGATGAAACTTGGGGACATTATGCTAAGTGAAATAAGCTAGTCACAAAAAGATAAATATCGTATGATTCCACTTACATGAGATTCTTAGTCAAAGTCATGGAGACAGTAAAATGGTGGTTTCCAGGGACTAAGGGCAGGAGGAAATGGGGAGTTATTACATAATGGGTACAGAGTCTCATTTTGGGGAGGTGAAAAGAGTTCTGGAGATGAATAGTGATAATAATCGCACAATAATATAAATGTACTTAATACCACTGACATGTACACTTAAAAATGGTTAAGACAGTACATTTTATATGTATTTTACCACCATAAAAAATTGGAAAATAAAAGAATTTCTTCACATCAAAAGACATATGCATTTTACTTAATTCTTTCCTTGATAATCTCTAACCTGTAGTCTTTTGCCTGTGACTGGCATATTCCTAGGACTAACCAATTTCAAATTTCTAGGTCAAACCATCAAGAAATTTACAGATAATTAACATAACTATGTTGCATTTAAACTCATATTGCATGGCAAAATTTGTTTTAAAGCTGGGTCTTGATGATGGTAAAGGATTACATCACATACTACACAGACCCACTGACCAACCACTCAAAAATCTATAGTTGGCTTAAGAATTAGCATACTCGATTAAGGTAGCATAACTTGTTGCTCAGAATATGAAATTTGAAATTCTGAGTAGTAGTACTAAGCGGAGATTTAAGCCCTTTTGAGGTGTGAGAAGTCTTTGTAAAATCAATCTTGGGGATAATAACAAATTAAGGCCATAACAACTACCTCTGAAATCAGCAGTAATTTTTTTAAGCTTTGCATACTAAAATATAAGTAAGTTTTTCATTCATTCAACAAATATTTCTTTAGTATTTATTGGATGCCAGACACTATACAAGGGACTTAGGGTACAGTAGAAAATAAAATAAATCTCTGTTCTCATGGAACAGGTTATGACAATCAATAAAGAAATCTAAGTGGGGTTAAGACTATCAATAAATATGTACACATATTGTATCAGGTAGTATAAGCACTTTTTAAAAAGGCAGGATAAGAGGATAGAGTGATGGAAGGGGATTCAATTTTAAATATTTAAGAAAAAATATTCATGGCTGAAATATACTAAGGAATGGAAAGAAATTGTTTCAACAATATAAGCAGTGAAGAAAATAGTTGAATAAATGTGATTTTTATTATATTCCATAGAGGGGAGTTCTACATAAATTTAGACCTTAAAGCACTCAACCTTGTTCTTTTTGTAACTAGTTTTAGTTGGAAGTATTTATTGATTTAAAATTTTATTGATTCTGCCTTATTTTATTTGGTGGGTTACATCACAACCAAGATTTCTTATCTTAGGACACTAATCAATTAATTAAAAAATTATAGTCCACAAACAAAAGTGCCTGATGTTTATTTAAAAGTAAATATTGCTTAAGAGAATAAAATGACAGATCATAGGCTGGGAGAAAATATTTGCAAAATACATATCTGATAAAAGACTGCTATTCAAAATATACAAAGAACTCTTAAAACTCAACAATAAGCAAACAAACAACCCAATTAAAAAAATAGGCCCAAGATCTGGACACCTCACTAAATAAGACATACAGGTGGCATATAAACATATGAAAAGATGCACCACATCATAAGTGATCAGAGAAATACAAATTAAAAACACAATGGGGGGGTAGGGGATTAAGAGATACAAACTACTACGTGTAAAATAAATAAGCTATAAGGATATACTGTACAGCACAGGGAACATAGCTAATATTTTATAGTAACTATAAATAGACTATAACCTTTAAAAATCCTGAATCACTATGCTGTACACTTGAAACATATAATGTTGTAAATCAATTATACCTCTATTAATTAATTAATTTTAAAAACAACAAGATACCACTACACACCTATTAGAATGGCCAAACTCCAGAATACTGACAACACCAAATGCTGGTGAGAAGGTGGAGCAACAGGAACTCTCATTCATTGTTCCTGGGAATGCAAATGGCACAGCCACTTTGGAAGACAGTTTCGGGGTTTCTAATAAAACTAAACATACTCTTATAATACATACCATACAATCCAGCAATTGTGCTCCCTGGTATTTACCCAAATGAGTGGAAACCTTTTGCCCACACAAAAACCTGCACATACATCTATATAGCAGCTTTATTCACGATTGCAAAACTCAGAAGCAACCAAGAAGTCCTTCAGTAGGTGATGGATAAATAACCTGTAGTACCTCCAGATAGTGGAATATTATTCAGTGCTTAAAAAAAAAAGAATGAGCTATCAAGCCATGAAAAGACATGGAAGAAACTTAAATGCATATTACTAAGTGAAAGAAGCCAATGTGAAAAGGCTACATACGGTATGATTTCAACTATATGATATTCTGGAAAAGGCAAAACTATGGAGACATTAAAAAGATCAGTGGTTGACAGGGGTCAAGGGGAGGGAGGGATGAATCAGCAGAGCACAAAGGATACTTAGGGCAGTAAAACTATTCTGTATGTCACTACAATGGTGAGTGCATGTCTTTATTCACGTGTCAAAACCCACAGGATGTACAACACTACCAGCGAACCCTAATGTAAACTACAGGGTTTGGGTGATAAAGAAGTGTCGATGTAGGTTTCTTGATTGTGACAAAGGTACCCTGGTGCCTGATGTAGACAGTGGGGGGAGGCTGTAAGTATGTGGGGACGAAGGGACATGGGAATTCTCTTTACCTTCTGCTCAGGTTTGCTGTGAACCTAAAACTGCTCTAAAAAATAAAGTCTATTAAAAAAATACATTTGCATATGTCTGTATCATCAGTTTATAACTGTAAAATATTTTCAAATGTATAATTATTCAATACCATTGATTTGATAAATTATGTATAAAAGATAAAAATAACTTTCTTTTAAAAAGTAAGATATGTATATATTCAAAATAAGCAGTAAATGAAGCAGTAAAATTTAAAAGTCTCAAGTCACAGAAGGTCAAGTTTTAGGGTGAAAAAATAAACAACATTAAAAAGTGAAGAGAAACCACGATCATTCCACAAATCAGAAAGAAAAGGACAAACTCGCCAATAGAAAGTAGGGGGAAAATATGAATAGGCAATTTGTAGAAGAGAAATCATGAGTGGACAATTAACATGAAAAGATGCTCAACTTCATGGGCAATTAAGAAACAAATTTAAAATCACAAGACACCATTTCACACTCCTCAGAATGGCAAAAACTTTAAAGTCTGACAATACCTAACATAGGAGAGGATATGAAACATACAGTCTCACACATAGCTAGTGGGAGTGTACACAGATATAACCTATTCATAAAGCAATCTGCCAACATCTGGTAAAATTAAAGATGTATATGCCCTTCTACCTGGTAGTTCCACTCCCTAGCTCTCACACATGTGCAGAGACATGCACACGAGCTTCATATTAACACTAACTATGAACACAGTAGCACTAAGAAAAATAGGAAACAAATGTCCATCCACAGAAGGAGAGATAAATACAATGAAGTATTTTCTTACAATGGATTTTAAAATACCATGAAAACTGTGAAAATAAATAAACTAAAAGAATAAGAATCAATTAGGTTGAATCTCACCAATTATAACACAGGAAGTAAAAACATGACCAACAAAACACTTTCAAGTAGCCTGTTATTTGGCAAGCAACTCTTTGAGCATAAGCATTGGCTGTCATAAAATACAAAAGGAAATTATCCCAACTTATAAACCCAATTTACCCTCAAGGAAATGAATATCAAGATCTCAAATATTTATATCCAGCCCATTACCTCTCTCAGAGCTTCAGACTGCCTACTGAACACCTCTGCCTGAAAGAGCCATGCTTAACTAAAAAACTGGGCATTATCTTCTTCACCAAACCTGCTGTTCTCTAGCTCAGTGATTTAACGACAAACAGTATTTGCACAGTTGATCAAGACATAACTCTGGACCATCACCCTGACCTCCTTCCTCCCCATCCCTCATATGCAAGCAAACACGTCCTATCATTCTACCTCCTAAATACTTTGATGCTATCCCACTAACTACCCAGAGCAAACCATCGTTTCCTCTCATCTGAACTGCAGCAACCACCTTCTAAAGGACTCTCTTGCTCCAGTGAAGTTAATCATATCAACACACTGCAATCAAAATGTTCTTTAACAAGCAAAAATATGATCAAGATACATCAACCTCCTACTTAACATTTTCAATGGCTCTCCACTATCCTCAGGTTAAAATCCTTAATGGACTCAAAAGGCCCATGATCTGGCCCTTATTTATGCCTCCATCCTCACCATTGTACACTCTCACTTACTTTCGGGCCATTCCACACGCAGTTCTCTGCCAGAAGCCCTTGTCCTCAAACTTCTTCACCTCAGTAATTCCCAATTTGTTCTTCATCTGTCAGCTTAAACATTCCCTATTTTAGGAAGCCTTACTTGCCCATGCAAGACAGAGATCTTTCTTATCTGCCCCCAGGATTTAATTCAACTGTACCACTTAACACGCTGTAAGTTAAGTGTCCATTTGCTCCCAGAGACAGAGACTGAGTCTTTTCACCAAAGCTCCAGAACCTAGTTTAGAGGATTAACAGGTTGAACTTTCTTTAAAAAGCAAGAAACCTGCAATTTCTTGCCATTTGCAATTAACTTGCTCTTGGGTGGTTGCTCAGTCTGCTTGAAACCCATACTGAAGATTATTGTTTTTAATAATTTCTGGGCTTCCCTGGTGGTGCAGTGGTTAAGAATCTGCCTGCCAACGCAGGGGACATGGGTTCGATCCCCGGTCCAGGAAGATTCCACATGCCGTGGAGCAACTAAGTCCGGATGCCACAACTACTGAAGCCCGCGTGCCTAGAGCCTGTGCTCCGCAACGAGAAGCCACCGCGATGAGAAGACTGCACACCACAACGAAGAGTAGCCCCTGCTCACCACAACTAGAGAAAGCCTGCGCACAGCAACAGACGCAACGCAGCCAAAAATAAGTAATTTTTAAAATAATAATTTCTCAACAATCAAAGAAATAAATAAGATGTTCAGATAAGAACATTCATTCTATAAAAGTGTTTTATAGGGAATATTCCCAGATAAATAAATAACTAAACACATACACATGGCTATTCAAAATATTGAGATATTATGTAACACGGAGATACTTGGAATAGACTATTAAGCTTAAAGTGGAATTGCAGAAACAAATGTTTTATGAGTATGAGTATTTTAAAGGTTTTTTTTTCTTACACAGTGATACACAGCCTCCCACAAAGGTTGACCAATCTACACTCCCACCAACTATATATGAGTATACCCAAATCTTTGTCAATTGAAATATCTTAAATAATGGCAACTTAATATGGATTTATTCGCATTTATTTAATGCAAAAAACGAATAACTTTTAGGTTTACTAGCCAACTGCACTCTATTTTTTTAATTGCCTATTTATGATATTAGCCTATTTTCTTTTTTTAACCATTTTTTAATTGAAGTACAGTTAATTTACAATGTTGTATTAGTTTCAGGTGTACAGCAAAGTGATTCAGTTATGCATATATATATATACATACATATATACGTATTCTTCTCAGATTCTTTTCCATTATTACAAGATATTGAATATAGCTCCCTGTGCTATACAGTAGGTCCTTGTTGTTTATCTATTTTATATATAGTAGTGTATATATGTTAATCCCAAACTCCTAATTTATCTCCCCCACCCCCTTTCCCCTTTGGTAACCATAAGTTTGTTTTCTACGTCTGTGAGCCTATTTCTGTTTTGTAAGTCCATTTGTTTCACTTTTTTTAGATTCCACATATAAGTAGTATCATACGATATTTGTCTTTGACTTACTTCACTTAATATGATAATCTTTAGGTTCATCCATGTTGCTGCAAATGGCATTATTTCATTCTTTTTTTATGGCTGAGTAGGTATTAGCCTATTTTCTACTGAGTCAGGTTTGCAATTAAAAAAATATTTAAACAGCTTTACTGAGATATAATTCAAATACTATAATCACTTAAAATATACAATTCAATCTTTTTTAGTACATTCACAGAGTTGTGCACCCATCACCACTAATTTTAGAACATTTTCATCACCCCCAAAAGAAATCCAATGCCCATTAGCTAGTCACTTCCCATTCCCACTTCCCCTGCTCCCAGCCCTAGGCAACCACTAATCTACTTTCTACCTCCACAGGTTGGCCTATTCTGGACATTTCATATAAATGGAACTGCAAAAAAAAATTTTCCCAGTACAATACTTTGGATTTATTTAAATGGATTTTGATAAGAGGACAGGGAAGAATTATTACATTAGACTCTATGTTTATGGATAAGTTCATACAGACATTTTCAGATATCCAAGCTAGGTGTTATGTTTCTGACTTTTAGATGGAGACTTCTTGTATTTCCAACCAAACACATTCTTGAATCTAGATATTCATTTGTATCAAGTCTTATCTAAATAGAATACAGATCAGCAGAGGCATTCCTATGATCCAGTAGAAATATACTCAACTCAGGAACAGCCACAGAGAAGAGATGCATAGGGTAAGGTATGTGGGAAGGGGCACGGAGCTTCCATGCTGAGTGTGTCACTCTCTGCCGAAACACCACATGTTCACCAACCCAGTAGCTCCTGCAAGACATTTCTAAGAACTTTCTAAATATATAGGATTTGACACTTCTTTCACACATTCCAAATATTTTTCCATCTATGGAGGGGAAGTTAATATTTTTATATAGTCAAATCTATTTTAAGGCTTTTGCCTTTTGTGTCATGCTTAGAAAGACTGTCCTGATCACAAGTTAATATATAATCTCATCTATACTTTCCATTACTATATTCAAGGCTTCAATTTTAACATCCAAATCATTACTCCACCTAAAATTTATTCTGGAGAAGTGTAAGTATCCTACCTTGTTTTTGCCAAGTAGTAAGCCAGTAGTCCCTCTTTATTTCTCAAGTAACTATTTTCGATTGATTTGAAATATCACCTTAATCATACTCTAAACTCATATACATTTGAGTCTGTCTCAGAACTTTTAAAAATTCTGTTCCTTTCATCTGTCAGATCTGAACTCAATACAACACTATTTTAATCTTGGTATTCCAATAATACATTTTAAAATCTGATGTGGGGGGGCTTCCCTGGTGGCGCACTGGTTGAGAGTTCGCTTGCCGATGCAGGGGACACGGGCTCGTGCCCCAGTCCGGGAAGATCCCACATGCTGCGGAGTGGCTGGGCCCGTGAGCCATGGCCGCTGAGCCTGCGCGTCCGGAGCCTGTGCTCCGCAAAGGGAGAGGCCACAACAGTGAGAGGCCCGCGTACTGCAAAAAAAAAAAAAAAAAAAAAAAAAAAAAATCTGATAGGGGACATCATTGCTCTTATTTTCTAAAATTTTCTTGGGTAGTCTCGCACATTTGTTCTTGCATTTAAATTTAGAGATTTAAATTTATAAATTAATTTAGGAAAACTTTACACTTTACAATGTTGAGTCTTCAAGCAACAGACATGATTCCTTAGTCATATTTTCCGTTTTTGTCATCAAGTTTTTAGTTGTTGTATAGTTATAAAGTCCCACATATTTTTGTTGACTTCATTTCTATTCATTTTATGTATTTTTTCACTAACTTAAAGGAGATTTCCCTGAACATGTCTTTATTTCTATCTGCTTACTTGGTATACAGGAAAGTTACTAACTTTTATGTATAAACATGTTCAAAATCATTTTTGAATTGTTTTATTCATTTTCATTGTATCTGCCTTATACTTAATCAGACCTAAACATTATAAGCTGAAAAAGGACTATGGGAATATGATCAGAAAACGAATGAGATTCAGAGTAACATTTACACATGACTCCAGAGACTGTTTTATAAAGTATATTACCTATCCATTCCTTTAAAGGAGCGCAGTGTGCATTGTTTTGTACGTTACTTTTTTCAAGGGGGTATTCTGACTACATTCAACAAGCTAAATTTCTCAAGGAAGACCAGAGACATTTCCAAATAAACAGCAGAAAGAATTATACAGCCATGAAATTGGGAGACCATGGATGGAAGTAAAAGGAAAAGAACCCTGTTCTACTCAGAATCCGTCTGACATAGCTTTCAATCTAAAAATGTGATTTACTACTTAACTTTGAAATACTAGATGTGTCTCACAAACTAACATATGTTTGTTTTCCCAGGGTGGGGGAAGAAAAACTTACTGTCATGCCACAGATATGTATCCTTGTTTAAGAGGAATCTCACTGGGACTTCCCTGGTGGCACAGTGGTTAAGAATCCACCTGCAAATGCAGGGGACACAGGTTCGAGCCTTGGTCCGGGAAGATCCCACATGCCGCAGAGCAACTAAGCCCGTACACCACAACTACTGAGCCTGTGCTCTAGAGCCCACAAGCCACAACTACTGAGCCCACGTGCCACAACTACTGAAGCCCGCACGCCCAGAGCCTGTGCTCCGCGACAAAAGAAGCCACCGCAATGAGAAGCCCACGCACTGCTATGAAGAGTAGCCCCCACTCGCTGCAACTAGAGAAAGCGCACACACAGCAACAAAGACCCAACGCAGCCAAAAATAAATAAATTCATTAAAAAAAAGAGGAATCTCACTAAGTCTAGAATAAATTATGAGAGAAAAATGATAAAAATCTTTTCAGTGGTGAGCCATCTTGAATGATTTTTGTGTTAGACTTAATTTGGGATGAAGAGGGTGACTATGTTGCTTTTCCCTCTCTCAGTCATTTGATTACTCTTGCAGAGACTCAGGATCAAAATAAAAGACCTCTTAATTATGTTGATCACAATAAACCTTACTACACTAATGGTTTCCCTGTGATTAAGACTTAAAGGCTAACTTAAGCAGGCAGGGCAAAAAGACAGCATCTCTTCCTATTGTTTTTCTTCCTATTTACTCTGACAACATTCTTGTATGTCTTAAATGTTTCCCTTAATTTCCAGAATCAGGTCTATGTCAACAGGAACTTTCATGAGGACAGATTACCTCTTAACACAGGCAGTTTACCAAAAAACTCCTTTCTTCATTATTCAAATTAGATTTTGCAGCCCATACAGTTAAAACAAAAAAAGAACAGGGAAAAACATATACAAAATTAAGCAATTAGCCTGGGGTTTGAGTAAAGTTATTGGTACTATGGTCATTTCTGATCAATCTATTACTTTGATAACTCCCCACTGCATAACATAGAGAATAAAAACATCTAATAAATGAGACTTTTAATAAATGTAATCCCCATTCCCACATTACCTATTACTCTAGCAGCAGTTATTCCATCTGTCAGGTCTGGGCTCATTACATAAACCAATTACGGGAGGCAGGGGTGGGGGGTACCCATTCCTCAGCAGAAAATCTGAAAACTTGTAGTACCCAGGAAACAGAATGGAGTTGGTACAGACTGTGTTCTAATCCTCACTGTCATTAATTTGCTATGTTATACTGGCCAATCACTTCAAATCTGACTTATTCGTTATCTATAAAACTCCAAATATTATCACTTATCCTACCTTCCCAAAGGAGCTTTGAGAATCCTAAAATCTCTGAGTCAAGGGCTATCAAAGATAACCCATTTTAATTGTTCCATTTCAAAAATACAGAAAACAAATCAAGTGCACCGAAGTATTTGAAAGGAAATAAATACAAAAGAATAAAACACTAAATAAATATAGAGAATGAGTATTACAAAGAATAAATTCTACAGAAATTTAGAAAAGATGGAAGTCAGTGAGGGAATGATGAGATGACTGTTTGGGGAGAGCAGTAAGAGCATGTTTCTTTCCTTCCCTAAAGTTTACAAACATTAATAAAAAGAAAACTATTATTATAGGAAACTCCACCTACTATGAAACTAGGGAATGGCTACAATTCCATACCACAGATAAGAATATAGGTCCAATACCATGAAATAAGGACAAAATGAAAAGTGGAGCTCCCACAATTTCACTAATCTTAAGTTAAGTACAGACACATCCTATTAACAGCATATAACACGATACCAAATAAACACCTGTCAGTTCTTAGCTGAGCCTCCAAGGTACTACCTGCCAACTACTTACTTCCACTATCCAAAATGAAGGTCTACACCACGAAGGAAGTGGCCAAAAAAAAGGGCAATTTTACAATACCTTAGCTAATCACCCACCTCCAACTATTTTTAAAAAGGGTGGAGGTGGGGAGGATCTGGAGAGATCTAAAGAGAAGACGGAAACTAGGGAGAAGAGATTTTCTTTAGAGTGAGTTGTCAATAACACTCTCAAATGAATAGGAGTGGACTGGTGTTTTACCCTCGCCTCTCACCTAGTAAGGAGGGCTGCAAGGATACCACTCTGAAAACTTGGTATCTGTCTTTTGGAGCTTAGGGACTCTGTGGACTGGTTTTATCTGACTTCTACCTGAGAAATCTAAAGACTAGCAGTTGATTAGAGTGACCCACAGCAGCAGAGCAGAAGACTAGAATTACAAAGTAGCTGCACTGTCACTGCTAATAGGCCAAGGAGTGTTTCGCATGTAAAAAAAATATGAACCACTTGAGAGCTGTCTTGGACTTGTTTTATATCCTGGAATGAGGAAACTTCTGCAGAGGCTGAACTGTACCACCAGATGCCAATGGACAGAAATACTGTAAACAACCTGCCTAACAAGAAGCATTGGCCTATGACAAGAGAAAAGCAGTTAGAGATCCACATTGATGGATTAGGGAGTAATAGTAATAGCATTCTCTAGGCTGGTTTTGTTTTTAAACAGATTTACTGAGGTACAATTGACAGTGCATATATATAAAGTGTACAATTTGATACATACACACACACACACACACACACACACACACACACACACACACGAAGCCATCACCAAAATCAAGATAATAAACACATCCATCACCCTGAAAATTTCCTCATGTCCCTTTGTAACTTCTGCCTCCTGCCCCTCCCCTCTCCAGGTACTTTGTGTTGCCACAGATTAAATTTTTAAGCATTTTATATAAATGGGTTAATATAATATGAACTCTTTGATCTGGGTTCTTTTACTCAGCATGCAAATTTTGGAAATCAAAGAAATCAAAGAGGAAATCAAAAAAGACCTAGAAACAAATGACAATGAAGACACAATGACGTAAAACCTATGGGATAGGGCTTCCCTGGTGGCGCGGTGGTTGAGAGTCCGCCTGTAGATGCAGGTGACACGGGTTCGTGCCGCGGTCCAGGAAGATCCCACATGCCGCAGAGCGCCTGGGCCCTTGAGCCATAGCCGCTGAGCCTGTGCGTCCAGAACCGGTGCTCCACAACGGGAGAGGCCACAACAGTGAGAGGCCCACGTACCACAAAAAAAACAAAACAAAACAAAACAAAACCTATGGGATGCAGCAAAAGCAGTTCTAAGAGGGAAGTTTATAGCAATACAATCCTACCTTAAGAAACAGGAAACGTTTCAAATAAACAACCTAACCTTGCACCTAAAGCAATTAAAGAAAGAAGAACAAAAAAACCCCAAATTTAGCAGAAGGAAAGAAAGCATAAGGGTCAGATCAGAAATAAATGAAAAAGAAATGAAGGAAACGATAGCAAAGATCAATAAAACTAAAAGCTGGTTCTTTGAGAAGATAAACAAAATGGATAAACCATTAGCCAGACTCATCAAGAAAAAATGGGAGATGACTCAAATCAATAGAATTAGAAATGAAAAAGGAGAAGTAACAACTGACACCGCAGAAATACAAAAGATCATGAGACATTACTACAAGCAACTCTATGCCAATAAAATGGACAACCTGGAAGAAATGGACAAATTCTTAGAAATGCACAACCTGCCTGCTGAGACCGAACCAGGAAGAGACAGAAAATATGAACAGACCAATCACAAGCACTGAAATTGAAACTGTGATTAAAAATCTTCCAACAAACAAAAGCCCAGGACCACATGGCTTCACAGGTGAATTCTATCAAACATTTAGAGAAGAGCTAACACCTATCCTTCTCAAACTCTTCCAAAATATAGCAGAGGGAGGAACACTCCCAAACTCATTCTACGAGACCACCATCACCCTGATACCAAAACCAGACAAAGATGTCACAAAGAAAGAAAACTACAGGCCAGTATCACTGATGAACATAGATGCAAAAATCCTCAACAAAATACTAGCAAACAGAATCCAACAGCACATTAGAAGGATCATACACCATGATCAAGTGGGGTTTATTCCAGGAATTCAAGGATTCTTCAATATACACAAATCAATCAACGTGATACACCATATTAACAAATTGAAGGAGAAAAACCATATGATCAGCTCAATAAATGTGGAGAAAGCTTATGACAAAATTCAACACCCATTTCTGATAAAAATCCTGCAGAAAGTAGGCATAGAGGGAACTTTCCTCAACATAATAAAGGCCATATATGACAAACCCACAGCCAACATCGTCCTCAATGGTGAAAAACTGAAACCATTTCCACTAAGATCAGGAACAAGACAAGGTTGCCCACTCTCACCACTCTTATTCAACATAGTTTTGGAAAGATGAATGGGCAAAGAAGATGTAGCACATATATATGATGGAGTATTACTCAGCCATAAAAAGAAACGAAATTGAGTTATTTGTAGTGAGGTGGATGGACCTGGAGTCTGTCATATAGAGTGAAGTCAGTCAGAAGGAGAAAAACAAATACTGTATGCTAGCACATATATATGGAATCTAAGAAAAAAAAATGTCATGAAGAGTCTAGGGGTAGGACAGGAATAAAAACACAGACCTACTAGAGCATGGACTTGAGGATATGGGGAGGGGGAAGTGAGAAAGTGAGAGAGTGGCATAGACATATATACACTACCAAACATACGATGGATAGCTAGTGGGAAGCAGCCGCATGCACAGGGCGATCAGCTAGGTGGTGTGTGACCACCTACAGGGGTGGGATAGGGAGGGTGGGAGGTAGGGAGACACAAGAGGTAAGGGATATGGGAACATATGTATATGTATATGTATAACTGATTCACTTTGTTGTAAAGCAGAAACTAACACACCATTGTAAAGCAATTATACTACAATAAAGATGTTAAAAGAAAGAATTTTATATAAATGGGTTAATATACTATGAACTCTTTGATCTGGGTTCTTTTACTCAGCATGCATATTTTGAGATTCATCCACGTTGTATCAACAGTTCATTCCTTTTTGTTACTGAGTAGTATTCTGTTTTAAGGATATACCAGTTTATTTATCCACTCACTTGTTGATGGACATTTGGGTTGTTTCCAGTTTTCAGCTACTACAAATAAAGCTGCTATAAACATTCAGGTACAAGTCTTTTTATGGCCATCTGCTTTCTTTTCTCATGGATAAATACCTAAGAGTGGAATGTGTGCATCGTATGAGAACTGTATGTTAAGTTTTCAAGAAATTGCCATACTGGTTTTCAAAGTAGTTTTGCCATTTTACATATCTACTAGCATGTAAGAGAATTCTAGTTACTCCACGTACCTGCAAATACTTGTTATGATCGGTATGATCCATCCGTTTCATTTTAGCCATTATACTAGGTATGTAGTGGTATCTTAGTAGGGTATTAATAATTTGCATTACCCTAATTACTGAAGAGGTTGAGCATCTTTTCAAATGCTTATTTGCTATCCTACATCTTCTTTAGCTAGTCCTGAGAGGTGAAAGAAGGCTTCTGGAAGGTGGTAATGTTGACACTGAGACAGAAAGGATGAATAGGAATAAGCCAGTAAAAGGGAATGGAGAAAGCCTTCCAGGCAAAGGGAACAAACAGCCTGTTCAAAGACTGGAGGAGGCAGGAGAGAGTATGAGTTGCTTGAGGAGCTGAAATAAGACCTTCTTAGTAAACTGGAAATCCACATATGTATAGAAAATGTCCAAACGTTTTAATATTGGCACACTTTTAATCAATGTTAATTTTTAACATTATACAAGTCAACACAACGCATGGCAAGAAAAATATATGCCTATGGGCCAAATAAGACCATGTTAGGCAGTTTGTAATCTCTGATAAGTAAGATTATTAATACAATTAACCTAGGACTAGACATACAGCTATCAACGAAGATTTATACTCTGCAGAGTTTGCATCTTCTATTTAAACATTCATGGACCACTTTAAGAAACTGATTAATTAAGCCACAAAGAAAATTCGTAAGTTTCATAAAGTAGAAATAAAACTAATCACACTCATTAACCAGTAAGTATTGAAAATTGAAATAGCAGAAGTAAACAAACAAAAAAATCCCAATGTTAGGAATTTTAAATTTTTCTCTGTAACAGTGTTGAGTTAAAAAGAAAATCAAAACTACACAGTAATAATATATGATAAATAATCATAAAAACATTTCACATCAAAACTGGTAAAATCCAGCAAAAGCTAAGCTCAAAGAAAAACTTATACTCTTGAAGACTTCATACTGAATGTTAGACAAAAAGAATGTAAATGAACTCAAAATGTCAGATTTACTTTATTCTTTCTTAGAAAAGCAGAAAACAGCATTATGAAGGCTAAGGCCGATAGTAATAAAAAACAGAATTGATCAAACTTGGGAATTCCCTGGAAGTCCAGTGGTTAGGACTCAGTGTTTTCACTGCCGAGGCCTGGGTTCGATGCCTGGTTGAGGAACTAAGATCCCACAAGCCATGGGGCATGGCCAAAAAAAAAAAAGAATGTTGATCAAACTCAACAACTAATATGGGGAGGTAGATAAAAACTAAGTATTATGGGATACCATATTAACAGGATAAAAAAAGAAAGCATCAATTAAAACATTATGAATGAAAAAGACAAGAAATCTACAATATTTTACATGACCCTATGTTGTACAAATTTGGAAGCCTGAGTGAAATACATATTATATTAGTTTTCTAGGGTTCTCATAAGAAATTACCAAAAACTGGGTAGCTTAAAACAATAAATTTCTTCTCCCACAGCTCTAGAGTCTGAAGTTAAGGCACCGGCAGGGCCATGCTGCCTCTGAAACCTGTACAGCAGGATCCTTCCTTGCCTCTGTCTAGATTCTGGTCATCGATTCCTGGCTTATAGCAGCATCACCCCAGTCTCTGCCTCTGTCATTACATGGTTGTCTTCTCCCTGTGTGTCTGTCTTCACACTGCCTTCTGCCTCCTTATAAGGATATCAGTTATAATGAATTAAGAGTCCATGCTACTTCAGTATGACCTCATCTTAACTTAATTACATCTGCTATGACCCTATTTCCAAATAAAGTCACATTCTGGGATACTGGAGTTAGGACTACAACATGTCTTCTGGGGAACACAGTTCAACCCATAACAGATACTTCTGGGTAAGACAAATTGCCAAAGAGTGACAGAAAGGTCCAATCTAGGTGAATTATATAACAATTTCAAGAACAAATAATTTGAAGAGCAAATTATACCAGAGCATGTAGAAGTGGGTACTTATTGGGTTGGGGGTTTTTTTTCCACTTAAAAAAGTCAATATAAGGCTTCCCTGGTGGCACAGTGGTTAAGAATCCGCCTGCCAATGCAGGGGACACGGGTTCGAGCCCTAATCCGGGAACATCCCACATGCCGCGGAGCAACTAAGCCTGTGCACCACAACTACTGAGCCTGTGCTCTAGAGCCTGCAAGCCACAACTACTGAAGCCCACACGCCTACAGCCCGTGCTCCACAAAAAGAGAAGCCACCGCAATGAGAAGCCCGCACACCACAATGAAGAGCAGCCCCCGCTCGCTGCAACTAGAGGAAGCCTGCACACAGCAACGAAGACCCAATGCAGCCAAAAATAAATTAATTAAATAATTTTTTTTTAAAGTCAATATAACACTATAGTAGTCCCCACTTCAGTTACCCACAGTCAGCCACAGTCCGAAGATATTAAATGGAAAGTTCCACAAATAACCCATAAATTTTAAATTGCATGCCATTCTGAATAGTGCAATGAAATCTTGTGTCACCTTGCTCCGACCCGCCCACCACTGACATCATCCTGGCTTGATGATCCAGGATTACCTGAAGTAGATGATCATCCTTCTCACATATAATCAGAACATCAACAGTAGCCTTGGGAATTCTCTGGTGGTCCAGTGATTAGGACTCAGCACTTTCACTGCCAGGGGCCTGGGTTCAATCCTTGGTCAGGGAACTAAGATCCCACAAGCGATGCAGCATAGCCAAAAATGAAAAAACAAAAAAAACAGTAGCCTAACGCTTCATCACAATGCCAACTTCATTTTATCATCTCACATCATCACAAGAGGGTGAGTATATTACAATAAGATACTTTGAGAGACCACATTCACATAATTTGTATTATACTTTATTGTTATAAATTATTGTTAATCACTTACTATGCCTAATTTATAAGTCAAACTTTATCATAGGTATGTATGAATAGGAAAAAATGGTATATATATGATTCAGTACTATCCTCAGTTTCAGGCATCCATCGGGGGTCTTAGAATGTATTTCCTTCTGATTAGGGGAGACTACTGTATTACCAAAACCTAAAACAGAACAACAGCTCATTATAACTTCTGAATATTAATAAAAATTCATAAATAAAATATTAATAAGACCCAGCTGTGTTTTTTAAAATTATGACCACATGAAGCTTCCAGGACTGTAATAAAACTTAAATATTATTAGGAAATCCATTAATTTAATTTACTATGCTAACAGGTCAAAGAAGAAAAGCAACATGGTTATCTCTCTAAAGACTGAATGTTGGTATCCCTCCAAAGTTGATATGCTGAAACCTTAATTTCTGATGTGCTGGTATTTGGAGGTAGGGTCTTTGGGAAGTAATGAGGGTTAGATTAGTTCACAAAGGTGATGATGGGATTAGTGTCCTTAAAAGGAGTTTAAGAGACCAGAGCTCTCTCTATACACCAGGAAGAAGGCCCTCATCAAGAACTCAACCATGCTAACACTCTGATCTTACACTTCCAACTTCCAGAACTGTGAGAAATAAATGTTTGGTATCTAAGCCACTCAGTCGATGGCAATCTGATATGGCAGCAGTCCAAATTGACTAAAACAGTCTCAGATGACAAAAAGGCATCTGACAAAATTAAACACCCATTCCTGATTCATAACCCTATTTATTCAAAAACAGTTACTTCTTGGGAATTCCCTGGCAGTCCAGTGGTTAGGACTCTGCACCCCAGGTTCAATCCCCGACCAGGGAACTAAGATCCCACAAGCCACGCAGTGCAGCCAAAAAAAAAAAAAAAAGTTACATCTTTAAGATACGCACACACAGAGAGAGAGAGAGAGATAAGAAAGCACATTTGCTTGGACTAGTCCTCCTCATTCAAAATTTAGCAATAGCTTCTAAAATTTTAAGTGTTATATCCTCTTTTACCCAAATTATTATGTTCCTTTTAGGTATTTATGCTACAGATACAATAAGGCAAATACACCAAGAGTACAGAAGGAAGCTCACAGGAAAAATAAATAAACTAAAAATAAAAAACCCATCAGGGGACTGGTTATTCAAATTACCATTCACTAATTAGTACACAGCCACTTAAAAAGTATGCAGCCATTTAAAGAGGCAGATCTCTATGTACTGACAAAGAAATATGAATATTATAGCTAAGTGAAGCAGACAGAAGATGATCTGATCTCATTCATACAAGAAAAATCACTGTGTTAGCATAAATAGAGCAAAACATCTGAAAGCATATACACTAAGTTGTTAGCACTTAGAATTTACTTTAAATGTATTATTTTTCCAATTTGTATAAATTGTTTTTAAAACCTATACCAGAAAAAATAAAGCTTCATAATTTTTTTTAAAGATAGAATAAAGAAAAGGGCACTGCATATAAAAGTTTGAAGTGGTCATGACAGCAATGTTTAGGTGGCAACAAAATAAAAAATTAGAAGACACAAGAGGGTATAAATTAGAAGGCCTTAGCAAAGTTTACTCAAAGGCAGTGTAAAGACACTGAGCATTTTTGTGTATAAAAGTAAAAATGATGAAATTAGTATCACAGGAGGACTTAATACAATATTGGGTTGGCCAAAAAGTTCGTTTTGTTTTCCCATAAGGTGCTGCAGAAAAACCGAACGAACTTTTTGGCCAACCCAATAATAATAGGTAGTGTTGGGTCGGGCAGGGAACAGGTTATCTAGGGAAGAACTATAATGAGGCTGTCTACACTGGGGAGTTATTGAGGTCGGTCTGAGGTGTGACAAAATACTTGTTACTAATAATTGGGATACAAATGTTATCACATCACTTGCCTGCTAAAAAACACTTTAATGGCTATCCACTGCAATCCTGAATGCTTTACTTGTTCTAGAGAACAAGTAAACAAGAATAAGGAATGGAGTTATACATAGCCAGTGGGTAACTGTGCCTTGCCTAGAACCATTAGGTTAAAAAGACAAGAAGACTGAAATCACTGTGCTTTATTATCTGTTTACATATATTAAAGAAGAATTCCGACACTCTTAGAACAGGAGTCCTTGAATAGTCCTTGAATATAGGTTCACATCAGAACCACCTAAAAGACATTTTCAAAGTATCTATGCCTAGGTCCTATTCTCCCCCAAAGTTCTGATTCAATAGGCTTGGGGCAGAATCCAAACAAAGGTATCTTGGATAAAGCTCCCTAGGTGATTTTGATGTGCACCTCTGATCCTCTGGTTTAAAACTGCTTATTTGACTACATGGATGGTTTCTCAAATAATCAAACATTAAAATAAAACGAAAACTAACACATTGCTAATATAGAGGGCAAAGGCCTTGACATTAAGTCATCTGTTAACTATCTTAGAATCAAACTCTCCCTCCATAACACTGTCATATTTTTACTTCAATGACTGCAACTAGCACCTGTGGTCAGAATACAGCTGGCTGGATTCAAATCAAGAGATGCCACTGGGCTTCCCAGGTGGCGCAGTGGTTGAGAGTCCACCTGCCGATGCAGGGGACACGTGTTCGTGCCCTGGTCCGGGAGGATCCCACATGCCGCGGAGCAGCTGGGCCCATGAGCCATGGCCGCTAAGCCTGGGCGTCCGGAGCCTGTGCTCCTCAAGGGGAGAGGCCACAACAGTGAGAGGCCCGCGTACCGCAAAAAAAAAAAAAAAAGAGAGATGCCATTGTTTACATCTCTTGGAATCATAGTAAAGCAGCACTAGTAATGTATTAGCGCTGTAATTATAGGAAAGATTACACACAATTTACACAATAGCTGATTGATAAGCAAGAAATCTCCACAATAGTGTTCTACAATTGTGAGTTTGAATTAAACAGTTTTGTAATTTGTACAGACTTTTTCTATTGTCATAGCTAGCTTTCTGCCATACTTAAAAGATCACAGTTTTTAAATAAATACTGTAAGAGCAGGATTACTTCTTAATACCTTCAAACATTGGATTCTCTTCAAGAGATTCAGAAACATAATTATTTTTGCTAAGAATTATTTTTCTAATCAAATGTTCTAAAATGTTTCTTTGGTGTATTTATTTGATACTGTTAAAGAACTCCTATGGAAAGTAACAGAAGTTTTAGATACCAGTCAACTTTCACATACAACTTACTTTCTAATTCATTTTTCAAGTCAAAAATGAGGTGTCAGTGGTTATGTCTTTTTTACCTCTTATGAAGTTAATCAAACACATAAAAATAGACAGAAGTATATGATGTACTCCCACATACCCATCACCTGGTTTCAACAATTATCAAAACTTTGCCATTCTTGTTTCATGTAATCCTATCCTACTTTTTTGCTGATGTACTTTAAAGAAAACACCAGCTGTTATATTCTTTAATTAAACTTTAATTGATAACAATAGAAACTCTTTATCATTATCACACCTAATAACAGTAATTCCTTAATAGTATCTAATAACCATGTCATGTTTGACTTTCCTAGATTGTCTCAAAAATGTGTTTTTTACAGTTTTGTTCAAGGCTATATCATTTTGTACCAAATGTGATACTCTAAAATATTTTGCCTCAAAAGTTAATGTTTTATACACTATCCAAATCTGAACATGTCATAGCTCTGTAAGAGCTTCCCACTATGTTTCTATGACAATCCACCAAAATCCTTAACGTGATATACAAAGTCTTGCATGTTCTGGCGCTTACCCAAATCAAGGCCTCAAGTATGACTGAGACCTCTCCTAGCTCCATAATAATCTAGTATTTTCTTAATGGTAAGTTGCCCCAGTGAGAGATAATGGACTAAAAGAATCAAAAAAGTACACTCAGCTAAAGGTAATGAAAAAGCAATCCACTGCAATCCATAATAATCTAGTATTTTCTTAATGGTAAGTTGCCCCAGGGAGAGATAATGGACTAAAAGAATCAAAAAAGTACACTCAGCTAAAGGTAATGAAAAAGCAATCCACTGCGTGAACCTTTTTTTTTTTAACATCTTTATTAGAGTATAATTGCTTTACAATGGTGTGGAACCTTAACTGAATGCTGAACCAAAGGAAAAAACTACTTACAAAAGACCTTACTGGCACAATTGGGAAAATTAGAACGTGTAATTACTGTTAGTGTTATAAAGGTGGTTATGAAGGAGAATGTCCTTATTTTTAGAAGATGCATTTTGAACTTTCAGATGGTTTTTTTTTAAATGTACATGCTGGGGAATTCCCTAGCAGTCCCGTGGTTAGGACTCTGCACTTTCACTGCGAGGGCCTGGGTTCGATCTCTGGTCAGGGAACTAAGTAAGATCCCACAAGCCGCGCAGCATGGCCAAAAGAAAAATTTTTAAATAAATGAATAAAATAAATAAAAATGTACATGCTGTGTGTGTGTGTGTGTGTGTGTGTAAGACAGAGGGAGCAAATGTGCCAAAATATTAACAATCAGAGGATCTAGACAAAGGTTAGATAGGTATTCATTGTACATCCTTTCAACATTTCAGTAAGCTTGAACATTTTTAAAATAAAAAGTTGTGGGGGGCAGAGGGGGAAGGGAAAGAACATACTGCCTCCTTTTCCCCATAGTATCTTTTTTTTTTTTACTAATAGCACTTATTTTTGTAAACAAAACTTCAAAACTAATGGCCAGAAAGCATACTCCTATTTCCCAGAAATAAAATACGTTAATAGTTTTCCAGACTTTTCCAGACTTTTTAATAGCCCTTTTGACATACACAGTGTCATGTTACACATTCTAAATTATATTCTATATTCCACTTTTTCTTTTCACGTAATGTATCATGGACATTATCCCCATAAATTGAGATCTATTTCTCATTCTTTTATGAAATGCAGAATAGAACAGTGGTTTATATAGATAGAGCAAGCACTGGCAAATTTTCCATATAGAGCCAGATAGTAAATATTAAGCTTTGAGAGCCATACAGTCCCTGTTCCAACTACTCAATTCTGCTGCTGTAGCAAAAAAGTCATTGATAATATGTAAATAAATAAGCATGGACGTGTTCCAATAAAACTTTATTTATGAACAGAAATTTAAATTTTGTATAATTTTCATTGTGTCATAAAATTATCTTCTGGGTTTTTTTCAACTTTTAAAGATATAAAAACGTAGTTCACAAGTAGAAATGATAACATAATCTGCAGGGACCAATGGAAAAAAATAAATGAGGTCTCTTGTTTAACAATTACGAATTTCAAAATAGTGACAGAGCATTAAACCAAGCACAGGACCCTTCTAAGAGTGAGGCCCTACATGACTGCACAAGTTATATAAAGCACATAGAATGGTCCTAGTAAATATAAAGCACTTTTTAAGTGTTAGTTATCATTATATTTTAATAGCTAAACAGTATTCTACTTAACCAATATTCTACTTGCACAATTTTTCTTATAAATAATGTGATAAATTTACCTGAAAAATATCCTTGTTCATATAACTTTGCACACTTTTCCTATTATTCCTTAGGAGAAATTCCTAGATGGAAAAATGCTAAATCAAAACATATGCATTTTAAAATTCTGAGATATTTTACTACTTTGTCCTTCACAAAAGCTCTACCAAACCACACGCTTTCCAACAGTATGAGGACTGTTTCCCTATACCTTTCCTAGCAATGAGAACTCTTAAAACTGTCAATTTGACAGACAAAAATAGCTCGCTTTAGCTTTAAATATGCAATCTTATTGCATCTTTATAATTTTCCTCATCATTATTGCCAAGGGCACTTTTGGATACAATGTGCAGCAGATTATATTTTCCAAAGATGGCCACACATGATCATTTGCAACATGACCTGGCCATTCCCCCATCAAGATGCAGTCTATTTCTCCACTCCCTTGAATCTGGGTGACTCCTGTGACCGCCCTAACAGAATACAGTGGAAATGATGCTGAACCTGTTCCAGGCTTAGCCCTTAATCGGCCTGGTAGCTTAAATGGCCTCAAGAATGAGATGACATGTGAAGAGACGGCAGAAGGACCATGAAGCACAGGGGCGTCAGACACGTGAATAAAGAAGCCACGTTGGAAGTGGATGGTCCAGCCTCAGCCACCCAGTTTTCACAACATGGATCAGAGATGAACCTTCCAGCCAAGACCTTTTCAAACTCCTGACCCACAAATCATGAGCAAAATAAAATGGTTGTTTTAAGTCACTAAATTTTAGGTTGGTTTGTTACAGAGCAGTAGATAACCAGAACATGATTTAAAGTAAAAACTGATTAAAATTTTTTTTAATTTTTGAATTTTATTTTATTTTTTTATACAGCAGGTTCTCATTAGTCATCAATTTTATACACACCAGTGTATACATGTCAATCCCAATCGCCCAATTCATCACACCACCACCACCACCCCCCACCGCTTTCCCCACTTGCTGTCCATATGTTTGTTCTCTACATCTGTGTCTCATTTTCTGCCCTGCAAACTGGTTCATCTGTACTATCTATTTTTCTAGGTTCCACATACATGCGTTAACATACGATATTTGTTTTTCTCTTTCTGACTTACTTCACTCTGTATGACAGTCTCCAGATCCATCCACGGCTCTACAAATGATCCAATTTCATTCCTTTTTACGGCTGAGTAATATTCCATTGTTATGTATGTACCATATCTTCTTTATCCATTCGTCTGTCAATGGACTTTTAGGTTGCTTCCATGACCTGGCTATTGTAAATAGTGCTGCAATGAAAACTGGGGTGCACGTGTCTTTCTGAATTATGGTTTTCTCTGGGTATATGCCCAGTAGTGGGATTGCTGGATCATATGGTAATTCTATTTTTAGTTTTTTAAGGAACCTCCATACTGTTCTCCATAGTGGCTGTATCAATTTACATTCCCACCAACAGAGCAAGAGGATTCCCTTTTCTCCACACGCTCTCCAGCATTTGTTGTTTGTAGATTTTCTGATGATGCCCATTCTAACTGGTGTGAGGTGATTCCTCATTGTAGTTTTGATTTGCATTTCTCTAATAATTAGTGATGTTGAGCAGCTTTTCATGTGCTTCTTGGCCATCTGTATGTCTTCCTTGGAGAAATGTCTTAGGTCTTCTGCCCATTTTTGGATTGGGTTGTTTGCTTTTTTAATATTGAGCTACATGAGCTGTTTATATATTTTGGAGATTAATCCTCTGTCCGTTGATTCGTTTGCAAACATTTTCTCCCATTCTGAGGGTTGTCTTTTCGTCTTGTTTATGGTTTCCTTTGCTGTCTGATAAAAATTTTAAGATCATATATCCCCAAGTCAACATGCACTTCAAAGGTTATCTTAAAGAAACATACTTACTCCAATGATTTCATGATTACTAAGAGCATCTTAAGAACAACTATTTTATAATCGCTTAAGGAGCCTTAATATTTATCTCATTCTGAATCAGGTTGTCAAGGAACAACAGTTTCCAAAAGACTGTTATAGATATTCTAACTAGATAGTCAGCTGAAAAATTAAGGGTTTATCAAGGAGACAAAATAATGTTATTTTAGGGAACTCACTGGTGGTCCAGTAGTTAGGACTCTGTGCTTTCACTGCCGAGAGCCCGAAGTCTCTCAAGGTGGAAGCGGAAAATTTTTTTAAAAACTGAAAAAAATAAAAAAGAATATGATATGTAAAATTTTTTCTATACAACTACAATAAGCATTAATTCTCTGAATAGTTCCGTTTGTGAAATTAACTATTTCCTTATAAACCCCAAGTATAAATATTCTGGTAGCCTAGAAACAGACTAGGCTCTCTAGAATTATAACAACTACCCAAGAGGATCTAAAGATTCTGGTTTGATTTAATTACTATGTAGTGAAGGAAAAGTTACACAAGCCCTAGCAGCTGTCATGTATTACTTATAGTTTTTCAAATTCATCAATAGTACAATAACAGAAAGATTTCTAAACTAAAAATAGTATGTTATGTGAAAATGGAGAATGTATGACTATCTTATGAACATAATTTTTGGCAATAAAAGTCTGTAGCCTAACTTGTGCACAAAGTATTATGCTGAGAGTGAAAGGAAATGAAGACAGTGGTGGTCTCTGTACCAAAGAGTTTATAATCTAAAAGGGAGTATGAGATGAGATCATAGCAGTTTGTAAAGTAAAATTACAAAAGGCTACACTTCTGTGCCGATTCTACTTAACAGTACCACCTGGGTGTCTACTAGGTATCTCAAACTTAACAGGTACAAAAATAGAACTCTTTATTTTTTACCCAAAACCTGTTCTTCCCTTGCCTTCCCCTTAGCAGCAAACAATACCTCTATCCGCCCAGTTGCTAAAGGTAAAAATGTCATTTTTTATTCTTGTTCCTGACAAGCAATTCAACAGCAATTCTGTTTGATTCTACCACAAAAATTATCTCTACTAACTCCCCGAGTCATCTCTTGCCTGGCCTAGCCTGATAAGGAAGCCATTGCAGGAAACTAGTTAACTGTTCTCCCCACATTCACCCTTGCCCCTCTACAACCCATTTTCCGAACAGTACTCAAAATATTTTAAAAATATAATCCTTATCTCTCACCACTGTTTTCTAATGGCTTCCTATTGCACTAATCATAAAATCCAAACTTCTTACAATGGATGACTTACAAGGCCTAACATGATCTGATCCCTGTTTCTCTCTCTCATCTCCTACCATTGTTCCTCTTGCTCACTTGCTCCAGCCCACGCTGGTCTCTTTTAGTTCCTTGAAGATCATGCTCCTTCCCATTTCAAGGCTTTTGATTCAGAAGCCTCTCTTCCCCCTAGTTCCCAATCCATGGTACCAGAGATCAACCGGAAGATGACCAACTATCATGGGCCTCCTGATAGAAATGAAACATCACCACTTACAAGTATTCTTGCTAAAATTGTTTAAACTGAGTCTATCCACAGGGAACAACCAGACAATTTCAGAATGTGGGAAATTGTACAAGATAATTTGTCTACCCTCAAAAAAGTAACATGAAATTATTAGTTATCATATTATCTATAATCCAGAGAAGTGGGGGAATCATCACTTTGAAAACAGGAATAAGCAATAAGTGTTATGCTATAACATCTTGATAGAACATATAATACAACCATTTTCTTTAAATCATAAAAACCTTCCTAGCAACAGTGAAAATTTATAACATACTACTAAATAAAAAATAGCACAGCTGGGGCTTCCGTGGTGGAGCAGTGGTTGAGAGTCTGCCTGCTGATGCAGGGGACGCGGATTCATGCCCCGGTCTGGGAAGATCCCACATGCCGCGGAGCGGCTGGGCCGGGCCCATGAGCCATTGGCCACTGAGCCTGCGCGTCCAGAGCCTGTGTTCTGCAACGGGAGAGGCCACAACAGTGAGAGGTCCGCGTACCACAAAAAAAAAAAAAAAAAAAAAAAAAATAGCACAGCTACCAAAACTTTGCACTATGATTTTAAGATGGTAACGTGTAAACTAACAAACACAAATGAGACTTTTGGCAAAATTTCAACCCGGATGAGATGAGACTTAAGTTGCAATGAGGTTAATAAACTCTGCATGTGAGACAGAGGTGAGACTTTAGGAGTCAGAGGGTGGAATGTGGTAGACAGAATAATGGCCTCCCAATGATGCCAACATCCTAATCCCCAGAACCTGTGAAGATGTTAGGTTACACTGTTTGGGTGAATTAAAGCAGCAGATAGAATTAAGGTTGATAATCATCTGACCTTGAGATGAGGAAATTATCCTGGAATTATCTGGGTAAGTCCAGTGTTACCACAGAGTCATTATAAGGGAAAGAGGGAGACAGAGAGTGTCACAGTCATGGCTGGCTTTGAAGATAGAAGGGAGCCATGAATCAAGAAATATGGGCAGCCCTTTGAAACTAGAAAAGTCAAAAAATAAAGATTCTGGGACCTCCCTGGTGGCACAGTGGTTAAGAATCTGCCTGCCAATGCAGGGGACACGGGTTCGAGCCCTGGTCTGGGAAGATCCCACATGCCGTGGAGCAACTAAGCGCGCAAGCCACAACTACTAAGCCTGTGCTCTAGAGCCGCAAGCCACAACTACTGAGCCCACGTGCCACAACTACTCATGCCCGCGCACCTAGAGTCCATGCTCCGCAACAAAAGAAGCCACCACAATGAGAAGCTGGCGCACCGCAACGAAGAATGGCTCCCGCTCACTGCAACTAGAGAAAGCCCGCGTGCAGCAACGAAGACCCAACACAGCCAAAAATAAATAACTAAATAAATTATTTTAAATAAATAAATAAATAAAATAAAGATTATTCCCTAGACCGTCTAGAAAGAAATGCAGTCCTGCCAACACCTTGATTTTAGCTAAATGAGACCTGTATCAAAACTCTGACCCTCAGAACTGTAAAATAATAAATTTGTGTTGTTTTAAGCCACTATATTTGGGATAATTTGTTATAGCAGCAATAGGAAACTGACAAAGCTTATTCAGTGACTGCACTAGGATGATCATCTGCCACACTGTCTACCTAACAAAGGAAAGAATTCACCCTCTCTGGAGAAAGATAGTATCTTCCAGAGCATCTACAGTTTTTCAAATACGATATATAGCATGAAGTTAAAAACTGGGCCCACCAAAAGAAAGAACTAAATAACAACAAAAAGAAAACACAAAACAAAGAGAAACAGACCGACAGATGACCTAGATATTGGTTTTATTAGTGACTTAAAAGTGGCAATAATTAATATATTCATGAAACTAGAGAAAAACCTGCAAGAAACAGATGAAAAGTTAGTGATTTTCACCAAAGAATAAGAATCTATAAAAAAGAAAATCAAATGAACTTTCCAAAAGTGAAAAGATACAACTGAAAACTCCACAGACAGGTTTAACAACAGTTCATACACAGCAGAAGATGAGGGAATACAGATGAATAAAAATATCCTATTTCTCTATGAAGAATATTTCAAAAAAGAACAAGAGACATGTAAGACACAGCAAAAAAATTCTAACATATGTGGAACTGAGTCCCAGAAGAAGTGAAGCAGAGGCAACATTTGGAGAGATAATAGCCAGGAACTTTACAAATGGATGAAAGATTCTCTACAAACCCCATGTATTGAAGAAACCCTACAAGCCCCAAGCAGGATGAATATGAAAGAAACCACACCTACACATCATGGTAAAACTGTCTGAAAACCAGTCAAAGAAAAAAATCTTAAAAGCAGCCAGAGGAAAACAGACTCATTATGCTCCAAAGAGCAACAATAAGACAAACAAACTTGTAACATAAGTGATAAAAACATAAACAAAAGACAATGAAATGACATTGTGCTTTAAGAAAAAAGCCAACCTACTATTCTATGCTTTGGGAAAATAGCCTTCTAACATCAAAGAAAAACAAAGGCTTTTTCAGACAAACAGAGATGGCTCTTAGCCAGCCCATAAAACCTGAAAGAAATGCCAAAAGAGGTCTTCAAATTAAATGATAAGTGTGCTAGGAAGTATCTTAATTCATTTTATTCACATAAAACTATTACCTGACCATAACCAATAAAATCTAGTCTCTTTATTATTATATTAGTTTAAATACTTTAATTTGAAAATTCATAGAAATGGACTTTTAACTTACTATAAAGCCTCCCTTTGAACAGAAAATTGAAAATCAAAGTAAAACATTATCTCCAAGTTAAAAACTATTTTTTAAAAAAGGAAAAGTTTTGTTTATTTAAAAATGAACATGGGGAATTCCCTGGCGGTACCGTGGTTAGGACTCCGCTCTTTCACTGCCAAGGGTCTGGGTTCAATCCTTGGTCAGGGAACTAAGATCCCACAAGCCCCAAGGTGCAGCCAAAAAAAAAAAAAAACACACACACACTTCTGGCTAGAACTAAAAAACTAAAATTAGTCCCATCAACTTTAATTTTATATGAGTCAACTTTAAAAGTATACACACTTGCTCACATCTTTGTCTAAAAGTGACTCTAGAATACATACAAAGTTAAATCCTTGATATTAATTGTCCTAGTGTTAGGGGAACCACTGACTAAAACTGCCCACCCTGGCCAGGCACCAATGAGTTACCTTGTGACAGGAGGTCCTGGTAAGGAATATGGAACTAACAAGCCACCACCAACCAGAAGAATTCAGTAAAGGTCAAAAGGTGATGCCAGTCCATATGTCCTGCCAGCCTCCCAGAATCCTCCTCGCTGTAATCCATCCTGGCTGAGCGATGCATGCACCACCAGGAAGGACCCTGAGTCAGAATGATTGGCCAGAGACAACCCAGAAACTAATCCCATCACCGTAAAACCAGAGACTGCAAGCCACGTGGCAGAGCAGTCCTCCTGGGTTCCCTTACCCTCCTGCTCTCCACCCGGATGCCCCTTCCCAATAAAGTCTCTTGCTTTATGTCAGCATATGTGTCTCCTCGGACAATTCATTTCCGAGTGTTAGACAAGAGCCCACTCTCGTGCCCTGGAAGGGGTCCCCCTTCCTGCAACAGCAATGCCCATTCTCCATTGCCTGCCTTTGGTTAAACTATTTTACCACTTTTTTTACACTTCAGCACTGAACTATAACTTTTTAAGCAGTGAAAAATTTATGTTTAAATTTGAGTATGTCTGTGGCATCACAGAAAATATAAAAACTTTAAACAGAAAAACTGATTATATTTCAATAAAGAATCCTGACGTATTTCAGGTACAAATTACTACAAGATTACAATCAAGTTAATTCCTTCTATGAGAATTTCTTCATGTACTCATTTACCCAGATCTTTATAGAGGTTTAACTTGCATTGCTTCTCATCTGTCTAACCCCCAAATCCTAGGTACAATTCAATGGAAACAGATTTCATGTACTCTCCAGTAAACACGTATATTTCTTCATAGTAGTTTTCTTCTACAACCTCTCAGTTCACTTATCCTTTGCTCTGTCATCATTCAGGATTTAAATCCTTAAGGCACTGCGTCCTCAGTTGTTTTTTCTCCTCCTATTCTTCTTTTGCTCGCTCTTCCTTCTTAAATACTCTACACATAAAATCTACATATGGCCCTTTTTAAAGACCTTTACTGCTCTCCTACAAAGTGAAGTCTGTCCATCTACTTTTATTGTTTCATCATCCACAACACAGATGATTTTCATATTTACAAGTAACATGCCTAATCCTTCATGCATTCTAGATGCTTCCAACCGATAGCTTATTATTTCCACATGGGAATGCTTGCATCCTTAACTAAATCATCCAAGCTTCTCTTCAAGGATACAAGAGAAAGAGGAAGGGAAATTAGCATTATTAAGTGGGTACTCCCCACCTACTTCGGTGAAAAGCATTTTGAATTCTCAGTAATGCCGTACTGTTCTCACTGAGCCTAGGTAAAAGTAAGAAACCTACCCAAGGTCTCACAACAAGTAAGTGAAAAAGCAGTCAAACAGGTAATCAACCTCCAGAGCCCACATACTTGGTCCACATTCACTACCCTAAAAGAGTGTTCTCCAGTAGAAATTATGCTTTGCATACCAACAGCAGATCAAATACATCCATTTATCTCCATTTTCTCAAAAAATCCAATTAAGGGCTTCTCTGGTGGTGCAGTGATTGAGAGTCCGCCTGCCGATGCAGGGGACACAGGTTCATGCCCCGGTCTGGGAAGACCCCACATGCCGCGGAGCGGCTGGGCCCATGAGTCATGGCCACTGAGCCTGCGTGTCCGGAGCCTGTGCTCCGCGACGGGAGAGGCCACGACAATGAGAGGCCCGCAAAAAAAAAAAAAAAAAAAATCCAATTAAAATGACAGAATAGTAAGGCAGGTTAATACACAGGACAAACAACAGAAGCAATAACAGTAGCAACACAATTCTGGAATCTGAAAGGCAAATAAAACAACAGTAACTCAGACCAGAAAATGCCAAAACCTAAGTCTTCAAAGTACACTTGTGAAGCCAGTGTCAAGCAAGAAGATCCACAATACAGAATCCCCTAATGGTTAGAGGCATGAAGATGTCATATGTCTCAAAATACTGGGATGGAGGTGGGAGGAGCTGGGAGGGTGAAAACAGGACTAGTTGAAATCTTATAAGGAACAACCAAACTCTTCAGATCCTCATTCCACTCCTCCAACCTGATATGACTACCCCTCCCTGACCCTGACAAAAGATGGGAGCTTTATTTTCTGTAAAGGCTTACATAATTAAATCAAAAGTATTGATTAAAAAAAAAAGTATTGATTAAAACTCAGTTAAAAATTCCCTATGAGAGAGAAACTCCAGTAAGAAGTCTCTACCCCACAGCCCTTCCCCAACCCCTTCCCTAGCTCAGTTCCCTGAAATTCAGCACTTATGCTCTACCTACCAGGCAGAAGATGGCTCTTTAAGGATATGTCAGATAAATAAGAAAAGACCTAAAGATACTGACATTTGGGAGTGGTCCCAATGAAAATACTGCCCTGTAGTGAAACTCACCAGTCAACAAGCTGTAACAAAATATACCATACTTCCAATAACTTTTTAAGTGCCTCATTCTTTGATGTAAACAGAGAGCCAAGGGTCAACAGAAACACATTAAGGAAAACTTCTAAAAGGAGACCAAAACATACAAACAAAAACCTTAGAGGAAAGGTAATTCAGAGAGGAAAAAAAATTGTTGACTATGACTAATTTCTTCAGACGTACAAGGAAAGCTCTTGAAGAATGGGTTGACATTAAAAAGGAATATTCACAGTAAGAAAGAATTCTTGAAAACTAAGATTAGTAAATAATTTGGATATATCATCCAGAAAGTAGAACAAAAAGACAAAGAAATAGAAAAAGGGAGGAAAAAGAAAATTAGAGGATTCATTCAAAATATGAATATAAAAATAACAGGTTAAAAAAAGAGGAAAAGAAACTACCAAAGAAATAATAAGATTCCTCAGAACTAAAACACATGAGTTTTCAGATTGAAAGTACATGTCCAAGACAATAAATTAAAAAGACCCACCCAAAGGCACATCATCATGAAATTTCAGAATACCAGTAGTAAAGGAAAAATCTAAAAAAACTTTAAGGACAAACAATGAATCAGGAAATAAAAACAGCATCACATGTCAACAACAACACTGAAAACCTGAAGAAAATAGAGCAATGCCTGCAAATTCTGAGAGAAAATCGTTTCAATCTACAAACCTACAAACATTTCCAAACAGCTAAAGTCTAAAAGGAAAAAAAAAAAAAATGCACCTTTTCAAGGGAGGGTAGTGGCAACTGCGCTCTGCAAAAATAAGTAAATAGAAAAAGCAACAACATGAAAATCAAGAACAGTAAACCCAATATATGAAGGACAGAGGGAATTTCCATATCAAAAATAAAGGGAATCAAGAAAATGAAGACAAACCATAGACTGGGGGGAAAAAATTCCAAAATACCTATCTAATATAGGACTGTTCTTTAAAATATACGAAGAACTCTTAAAAACCAATAAGAAAACAAACAACCCAATTAAAAAATGGGCCAAACACCTTAAAAGACACCTTAACAAAGAAGATATACAGATGGCAAATAAGCACATGATGGCAAATAAGCTCACATCATACGTGATCAGAGAAATGCAAATTAAAACAACGAGATACCACTACACACCTACAAGAATGGCTAAACTTGAGAATACTGACAACACCAAATGCTGGTGAGAAGGTAGAGCAACAGGAACTCTCATTGCTCTTGAGAATGCAACTGGCACAGCCACTTTGGAAGACAGTTTGGGGGGGTTCTTATAAAACTAAATATACTCTGGCAATACTTACCATACAACCCAGCAATTGTGCTCCTTGGTACTTACCCAAATGAGTGGAAAACTTATGTCCACACAAAAATTTGCATACAAATGTATATAGCAGCTTTATTCATAATTGCCAAAACTTGGAAGCAACCAAGATGTCCTCTGGTAGGTGAATGAATAAATAAACTGTGGTATATTCTGACAATGATCTTGTATCCTGCGGCCTTGTTGAACTTATTAGTTCTGACTTTTGTGCATTCCTAAAGATTTTCTATGTACTAGATACAGTCAGCCCTCCATATCCTTGGATGCAGAACCTGCAGATAAAGAGGGTTGACTATACTACACCATTTTATGCAAGGAACTTGAGTATTCACATTTTTTTTTTTTTTTTTTTTGCGTACGCGGGCCTCTCACTGTTGTAGCCTCTCCAGTTGCGGAGCACAGGCCCTGGACGCACAGGCCCAGTGGCCATGGCTCACGGGCCCAGCCGCTCCACAGCGTGTGGGATCCTCCTGGACTGGGGCACGAATCCGCATCCCCTGCATCGGCAGGCGGACTCTCAACCACTGCACCACCAGGGAAGCCCAAGTATTCACATATTTTGATGTCCACGGGGGTCCTGGAAACAATTCCCATGGATACCAAGAGACAACTGTATATAATCTAAAAGTAGAGATGGATTTACTACTTCTTTTCTTATATGTATGCCTTTATTTTTCTTTCTTGCCTAATTGCTCTGGCTACAACCTCCACTACACTGCTAAACAGAAGTGGGAAGAACAGACTTCCTCTTGATCTTGGAGAAAAACTTTGCCTTTCACCATTAAGTATGATGTTAGCTGAGAGTGTTTTATACATGTCCTTTATCAGGTTGAGGAATTTTTCTATTCCTAGTTTATTGAGTATTTTCTTTTTTCTAATCTTTGAATTTTATTTATTTTTTTATACAGCAGGTTCTTATTAGTCATCAATTTTATACACATCAGTGTATACATGTCAATCTCAATCACCCAGTTCATCACTACTATTTTCATCATGAAAGTGGGCTGGATTTAGTCAAATGCTCTCTCTGTACCAAGATGATTATGTGGTTTGCATCATTTGTTCTATTAATACAGTTTACTACATTGACTGATTTTTGTACTCCTGGGATAAATCCCACTTGGTCATGGTGTACAATCCTTTCTATATATTGCTATATTTGGTTTGCTAATATTTTGTTGAGGATTTTAATACCTGTATTCATAACAGATATTGGTGTGTAATTTTCTTGTGATATCTTTGGCTTTGGTAGCAGGGTGATACTGGCCTCATAAATCAGTTGGGAAGCGACACTTCCTTCCTACTCTTTCTTCGAAGAGTTTATGAAGGACTGTTGTTAATTCATCTTTAAATATTTGATAGAATTCATCAGTGAAGCCATTTTGGCCTGGGGTTTTCTTTTATTTTTTCTTTTGGGCGGCATTGGGTCTTCTTGCTGTGCATGGGCTTTTTCTAGTTGTGGCAAGCAGGGGCTACTCCTGGTTGCAGTGCATGGGCTTCTCACTGTGGTGGCTTCTCTTGTTGCGGAGCACAGGCTCTAGACATGCAGGCTTCAGTATTTGCAGCACGTGCGCTCTAGAACACAGGCTCAGTAGTTGTAGCGCATGGGCTTAGTTGCTCCGCGGCATGTGGGATCTTCCCAGACTAGGGATCGAAACCGTGTTCCCTGCACTGGCAGGCGGATTCTTAACCACTCTGCCACCAGGGAAGTCCCTGGGCTTTTCTTTCCAGGAAGCTTTTTGATTACTAATTCAATCTCATGTCTATTCAAATTTTCTATTTCTTCTTGAGCCATTTTCAGTAGTTTGTGTCTTTCTAGGAATATATCCATTTCATCTAGCTTAACTAATTTATTGTCTGAGTATTCTTCATAGTATTGTCTCATAATCCCTCTTATTTTTGTAAGACAGCAATGATGTCCCCTCTTTCTGTCCTGAATCTAGAAATTTGAGTCTTCTCCTTTTTTTTCCTTTGTCTAGCTAAAGGCTTGTCAGCTTTGTTGATCCTTATGAATAACCAACTTCTGGTTTCACTGATTTTCTCTAGTTGTTGTACTAGTCTCCATTTTCATTTATTTCTGCTCTAGTCTTTTTTATTTCCTCCCTTTCCCTGCTTTGACATTAGTTTGCTATTCTTTTTGTAGTTTCTTAAGATGGAAGGTTAAATCACTGATTTGAGATCTTTCTTCTTTTTAATATAGGTGTTTGTAGGTATAAATTTCACTCTAAGCACTGCTTTAGCTGCATTCCATAAGTTTAGTATGTTGTATTTTTGTTTCCATTTGTCTGAAAGTATTTCCTTATTTCCTTGTGATTTCCTCTTTGATCCACTAGTTATTTAGGAATGTGTTGCTTAATTTTCAAGTATTTATAAATTTTTCAGATTTCTTTCTGTTACTGACTTCTAATTTCATTCCATTACGGCCAAAGAACGTATTTTTCATGATTTCAATCCTTCTGAATTTACTGAAGCTTGTTTAATGCCTTAATATACAGTCCGTGCTAGAAAATGTATTCATGTGAACTGGAGAAAAATATGAATTCTGCTATTGCTGCATGAAGTGTTCTATAGATATCTATTAAATATTTTTTTGGTTTATAGTGTTATTCACATCTTCTATTTCCTTGTTGACCATCTGGCTAGTTGCTCTACCCATTATTGAAAGTATTTATGTCTCTATTATTGTTGGATTTTCTATTTCTCCCTTCAATTCTGTCAATTTTTGCCTCATGTATTTTGAGGCTATACTAAGTGCATATGTTTATAAGTATATGTCCTCCTGATGGATTGACTTTTATCATTAAAAAACGTCCTTTATCTTTAGTAATTTTTGTCATAAAGTCTATTTTATCTGATATTAGTATAGCCAGTCCAGCTCTCTTTTGGGTACTGCTTGCACTGTTTATCTTTTTCTATCCCTTTACTTTCAATCTATTTGTATCTTTGAATCTAAAGTATTTCTCTAATAAACAGCATGTAGTTGGATCATCATTGAAATTTTACATAATAAAAAGTTTTAAATAAATAAGGCCAAAATACATAGAAAGATGTAACCTCTTCTGAAATTGAAGAAGCTATTATATAGACAAAATATTCAAGAACAGCCATTAAATTTTTGGAAAAAACAGTAACAAAGGAAAACTTGTCCCACTGGATATCATAACAGACTATAAAATTTTACAACTAATATATTAACAATATTTGCAAGAGAACAAAAAATTACATTCGTAGAAAAGAGTAGAATCCAGAAAAAGACACACGTTCGTATACATATATGTATATGCACGTATGTGTATAATTTTAAATCAATGGGGAAAGGATGGATTATTCAATAAAAGGTATTAGGACAAGGGCTTCCATTAGAAAGAAAATAAAATAGGATTATCTCCCACACTCAAAACTAAATCCAGCTGCATTACATGAAACTCAAAATTGCTAAAAATAGAAAATATCCTATAATAATGGGAATGGGAACACTTTTCTAGGGAATACATGAATGCCAATTTTTAAACTTCTGTATTATAAAAGACACCATACACACACTTAATGCAAATTTAATTAATGCAATAAAGCCTGCGGCTCAAGAGATGGAGTAAAAGAGTGAATTCACTTCCAAGTCCACCACTTGAAAGTCCACCATTAAGAAGTCAGTTTGGGCTTCCCTGGTGGCGCAGTGGTTAAGAATCCGCCTGCCAATGCAGGGGACACGGGTTCAAGCCCTGGTCTGGGAAGATCCCACATGCCGCAGAACAACTAAGCCCGTGTGCCACAACTACTGAGCCTGTGTGCCTAGAGCCCATGCTCCGCAACAAGATAAGCCATCACAATGAGAAGCCTGCACACTGCAACGAAGAGTAGCCCCCGCTCTCCGCAACCGTAGAAAGCCCGTACACAGCAACAAAGATCCAACGCAGCCAAAAATAAAATAAATAAAATTAAAAAAAAAAAAGTCAGTTTAACTTCTCAAAATATCCAGTTTGGTAATTTTTAAACATTTTAAAAAGAAAGATAGTAATTCCTACATCGTAATATATTTTAGTATTAAAAGAGATGGTAGCTATAAAAGCATCTAGTATAAGGTCTGGTATGTTATAAAAGCTTGTTCTTCCTTATTTCAACTTATGCTGGTACTACATTAAATGAGGAATTAGAAGCTGCAATGAGGAGTAGCTGGGTTCCCGTATTTTGGTTCATGATAAAACTATTGATACTTTATAATGCCATTCTACCGCTTCTGAAATAAAAACACATTTTGCTTCATCTCTTGCCCACTGTATTTTCCATGTATATAAAGTACCAATTGTTAAGAGTGTATACCGGTTCTAAATATGGAAGGTAAAGAGGCAAACCAGCCAGGATTGGCACCAGCTTAAGAGCAAAACATTATATGTATGTGTGTGCACGTGCACACACTTATGTGTGCATTTATTTATTTATTTATTCCAATGTCTTTCAACCATTAAAACCTTTCACCCTAAAACATCTTTTTAAGATTTTTATCCTAAGTTGCTGAACAAGGATCATATCTGAAATAGAATCAAACAAAAAACCTTCAGAACAGTGCAAAATAAACATTGTTAAGGATAAAAAATAAATGTACTAGATAAAGACTCAATATTTTTATATCTGAGGAATGAATTAGAGCAAAAATCTTCCACAAGTCAAAAAGCACTTGGGACTTCCCTGGTGGTCCAGTGGTACAGAATCTGCCTTCCAAGGCAGGGAACTCCGGTTCCATCCCACACACCCCGGGACAACTAAGCCCGCCAACTGCTGAGCTCGCGTGCCTCAACGAGAGAGCCCGCGTGCTGCAAACTACAGAGTCCACGCGCTTGGGAACCCACGCGCCACAGCTACAGAGCACGCGAGCCCTGGAGCCCACGTGCCACAGCTAGAGCGAGAAAACCCGCACGCCACAACTAGAGAGAAGCTGGTGCACCGCAAGGAAGAGCCTGCACGCCACAACAAAAGGTCCCACGTGCCACAACTAAGACCCAAAGCAGCCAAAATATAAATAATTTTTTTTTTTTTTTAAATGCACTAGCGGGGGCTTCCCTGGTGGCGCAGTGGTTGAGAGTCTGCCTGCCGATGCAGGGGACACGGGTTCGTGTCCCAGTCCGGGAAGATCCCACATGCCGCAGAGCGGCTGGGCCCGTGAGCCATGGCCACTGAGCCTGCGCGTCCGGAGGCTGTGCTCCGCAACGGGAGAGGCCACAACAGTGAGAGGCCCGCGTACCGCAAAAAAAATAAAAATAAAAATAAAAAAGCACTAGCGGAACTGCCATCTTCCAGTAATTCGCCAAAATGACCAACACGAAGGGAAAGAGGAGGGGCACCCACTACATGTTCTCTAGGCCTTTTAGAAAACATGGAGTTGTTCCTTTGGCCACATACATGCGAATCTACAAGAAAGGTGATATTGTAGATATCAAGGGAATGGGCACTGTTCAAAAAGGAATGCCCCACAAATGTTACCATGGCAAAACTGGGAGAGTCTACAATGTTACCCAGCATGCTGTTGGCATCATTGTAAACAAACAAGTTAAGGGCAAGATTCTCACCAAGAGAATTAACGTGCGTATCGAGCATATTAAGCATTCTAAGAGCCGAGATAGCTTCCTGAAACGGGTGAAGGAAAATGATCATTAAAAGAAGGAAGCCAAAGAGAAAGGTAATTGGGTTCAACTGAAGCACCAGCCTGCTCCACCCAGAGAAGCACACTTCGTGAGAACCAACACAAAAAAGCCTGAACTGTTGGAGCCCATTCCCTATGAATTCATGGCATGATGGATGTAAAGAAAATAAAAGACCTGGACTGTAAAA
>NW_020173920.1:3291957-3307673 GCF_003031525.2 Neophocaena asiaeorientalis asiaeorientalis
CCTTGGACTGAAAAAAAAAAAAAAAAAAAAAAAAGCACTAATTCAACTTTTTGTTTCAAACAAAATTTCACTTCCTGAGTGAACCATATGTTTATATAAAGGAAAAAACACAATTTTTATAAAAATTATATAAATTTACAGTTTAGGGCCCAAACAAGTTCAAACTTCTTCAACAAATGTTGGTCAAAATGGATAATTCCCACTTCAGAAATGTACACTTAGATGCATTCACTTTCCTGCAGATTTTAAATGAACAAGATTTTGACCTTTAGACTGGTTTTTTAAAAACTAAGAAGAGAACCCAAAATTACACAATGAAATGTGCCTTCCAATCTAAAAACAAAACAAAATGTTCACAGGAATGTAAAAGTAACCACTGACTATTCAAATTACTAAAAACAATGTTGCAACTGCAACATCCTTCTCTCCCTATTTCAACCAGTCTTCCTGTTTCCTTACCAATTTAATAGGAAAATTAATGTCTGAAGCTTGAACACTGATGAAATTTTTCTTCAGCAAGAGCTGCCATTTACATTGATTCTACAACATTCAAGGCAGTTATGTCCACATACCAGACTTAAACGCCACAAGATTCATTTGTGAAGGATAATAAAAATAGGAATTAGATTTCAAGCAGCACAATAGATCAGGACACTACAAGGAATAAATAGTACAGCTGCCTTGCTCTCAAAAAAGCAAGCCCAGCCGCCACAAATCTTCTCTTTTGATACAAACACTTCAATATATCACTCATAAAGTGCACAATGCTTTTAAAAGTTTCACTTATACATAAGGCATGTGAATAAAAAGACTTCTGAAACATTATTTTCAAATGCTATAGAAACCTACACAGTAATGGGATTATAGGAAAACTGTAAAAATTAGAAGTGTGAACGATGAGACTTTTATTTCCTGGCATTCTTGCCTCTATTGCAAATTTAATCTAGTCTCACAAATGTATACAAGATATTAGAGTTCTCTGAATCTTGGTTTGTCTTCCCAATTTGCAGCCAACAGCAACTGGAATATCGGAAACAACTCTAGAAAATCCCTAACATCCTAATTAATACAGAATAGAAATTACATTCAAGTCTAACAAACGTTCACTATAATATTCCATATGACTTAATCAGTATCTTTTCCTCTTATTTTATATTCAATGATTCTTTTATTTTAAAAACAAAGACAGCACATGGTTTGTGACCAACACCAGGGATTAGAAGCATTTCCAAATCACTTCTCTCAACTTTTTTTTTTTAATGAAATTTAAACTGTGAAACAAACTGAGCACAAAGCCACATTCTCTAGGTAAAAAGTGCCGTGATTACCTCGTTACCCAGTAATATTAACAACAATTTCACCAAAAAAGTAGAACTTTTTAAGGTACACTTTAAAAATTACTTCCTTTGCCACACAGTCCTGGAATCTAACTTGCAAAGCTGTCCTAAACAATCCATTTGTATCTCCTCTGAGTCCATCAAATCACGCACAATATAAGTTTTAAAAACTAATACCAACAACAACAATCAAATCAGGTGTACGTTTTTACAAGCAATAGCCCAAAGCTCCAAATAAAATTAACACCAAAAAACAAACAAAAAAAAAATCAAAGGACATTCTCTTAGAAGTAGGAGTTCCTTAGTTTTACAATAGTTTTCTTTGCTTTTCACTGAAAAGAAAATGGCAAATGAAATTAACAGTGATAACGATGAGAACAGTTAGTTCCCAGGCAGCGGATGCAGGAATTTACAACCCAGGCTTGGCCTAGAGATCAGCGGGCACACACACATCAATGCTCAGGGGACGCTTTCAAGACTTGTCACTATCTAACGGAAGTTCTAAAGGCCTTATTTTTAAGGCCTAAGGACAGCCCTATAAATGCACTGTAAAACACAACCTAGCAAAACTCCATTCTCCAAAACAATTCAAGAGTTTCCTACGATGCCCGAACCGAAAGAGTGTGCTCTGGACACCCTCAGGACTGCCGCCTCTCTCAAGGCAAGGTGGCCAGCCCATGTGAATCGGAGCGCCACCACGTCAGTTTATGTGACAGATCCACTGGGAACATCCGACGGTGATGGGGGCCCTCCCGGGCCGACGCTGCTGGAAGAGGAACAGAAATGCCATCTTCAGGGCCCTCCTACTTCCGTTCTCAAAACTGAAATGCACTGTTTCTCCTAGTCCTCCCCCCTCAGCCCGGTACCTCTCGACAGCGGTGCCCCTCCAAAGAGCTTAGGTGTAAAGAAAAACCTATAGTCTCGGACCAAGGTGGACAGAATGCTGTTGGTCAAAGGACTCCCACCCCCGACTCCCGTGCAAAATCAACCGCCAGCGCCTTCCGAGGAGACCCCCCCCTGGCAGGGGACACGCCAGCAGCATAAATCGACATCCCAGTTCGCCCCCCACTCCTTCACCCTCGGGGTAAAAGGAACTAAGTGAACTGCAGGAGGGTGCCCTGCAAGCTCCCTCAAAGAGGGGCTGGGGTGGGGGTGGAAACGAAGAAGCAGCGGAAGGAAGGGGAAAGGACGAGCGGCAAGAGGAAGGGGACGAGAGCGCGCACCGCAAAGGACACGAGTCTTCGGGGACGCGGCTGCATCCCAGCTCCCCGGAGCTGGTGCGCCCCGCCTCTCGGGCGCTCCGCCCCGGGCAGAGAGCAAGGAAGGGGGATAAGGAGGCAACATCCCCCTCTGGCTCAGCCTCGCCCCTCACGAAGGGCTAGTCGGGGCTGTCGTGCCCTCTCCGGGTCGGGAGCGACGGCATCCGCAGCCTGCCCCGTCGGAGGGCGCGGGCTACGGGGCCTCCCGCGCGTTCCGCGGTCTGCCTTTCACGCCCCCACCGCCGGAGGAGGCACCTCCGGGTGACGCCGGCCCGGCGCCAGGCGGCCGCGTCGGCTACCTGAAGCGGGGCGAGTCCTTCAGACACTCCTCGAAATCCACCGTCATCTTCATCCTGCCTCCGCCTCGTCTCGCAAGCGGCGCTGGAAGAGCCGAGGGAGCCGCGGGAGCGGCTGCGCTGGGGACCCAGACGGCTACGGCTGGCGCACGGCCGCGACTAGCGCTGCGCAGAGCTGCGGAGGGCGTCTCGCCCGCTGGTCATAGCAGCCGCGAAGACAGCGGCGGCAGCGACGGCTCGTCAGGCCCCAGTCCTGCCCCTCTTCCTCCCGCCCCCAACAGAGGACCGACCTCAGGGAAACGACCCGGAGTGACAGCCCCAACCAGCCAGCCACGAACACGACGGCCACTGGGAGGAGCTTCCGGTAGCACCGCCTGCGGGCGCTCGGGCAACGCGCCTGAGCGACGGTAGCGGAAGCCAGTGAGCGGCGCGACCGTGGGAGCCTCGTTGCCAAATGCGTCCCAAGGGCCAACCAGGATGCGCGGGCGTCGTTAGGCGGGACGAACCGGTTGCTGGGAGGCCGGCAGCTGAGGCTCCTTGGGAAGGAAGTCACGTGGCTGCGCGCCGCGCTTCCCCCGGAGCCCCCGCCTCTTCTCCTGCTTCTCCAGCCCCGCCCTGCTGAGCTGCCAACAAGGAGGAGCCGCCGCCTGCAGGTCTGAGGAAGGAGAGTTGCTTTTCAAGGCAGCTTTGGCAGAAATCTGAAAAGGGTAAAAGAGTAGAGATTATAAAAGGAAGAGATGGTCTAAGCCACCACTTCCTTTCAGTTTAGAGAAACCGAGGCCAGGAGAGGAGCGAGGGTAACTTTAATGATAAAATCCGTCTTTCACTTACCGGCTTCATCACGTAATAATTTGAAAGTATCTCCCATGTATTGATATATATTTTCATATAAGCAGAGACTACTTTCAGAAGGAGCTGGCATTTGGGGTGGGCATGGAAAGATCAGAAGGATTTAGACAGATGGGGGAGGCAGGGCGTTTTGTGTGGAGGAACCGTTCTCAAAACCACAGAAAACATTCCTCCTTACTGACGCCTTTCTCTCAGTAGCCTTTGCCAGTTCTAAGATGATAGGATTCTGAAAATGCAGGCTCATTTACTCAACTTGCAACACCTGCCCTCTGATACACTATTTTTCTAGGAGCCACTGTAAGATACTCATCTTCTGATCCCCACAATAATCCCACAAGCCCCTACTTCTGATTCTTAGATGCCACGGACTCATGGCATGTAAGTAAAAAGTACCATGGATACATTGTATTTAAGTATATACTTCTAAACTCAACCTAAAAACCATACCTGTAAAAATGCACAGGGAGGGTTAGAACAGCGTAGTGGCTCTGGAGGTAAACTTCCTGGATTTGCCTGCTAGCTTTCTCACTGCAAAATGAAGATAATACCACTGATCTGACACAGTGTCCTGAGGTCTCGAGCAGAGGTTGTTCAGTGCCCCTTCTCTGATCTTTCTGAACCAGGATACATAGTCAACAAGAGTCTAACTCTTGACAGCAACTTATAATTTATATTCCACCTTCATGTAAGAATTTCTTCTTTGAGGCTAATATCATCTAAATAAACCACTGTCTTACTTGCCTCATTGCTGTTATCTACCAATTTCCTGAATAGGTAAGAACTCAAGTCAACAGTGCCACATAGTAATCATTCAGTTAATGTTGGTTATTATCATAATTGTACCACTTTCTTCTTCAGTACCATAAGCAGAAGTTAGGTTTAACTTCCATAGGTTTAACTTCCACTTCAGTACCATAGCAGAAGTTAGGCACTTCCACTGCCGAAAGTCTTATATAATAACCCCTTTGACCATCTGGTTAAGTATAGCATGATGGCATCTGTCTTTCATAACGTATGGTTATATCTTGATCTCTTCATCACATTTAGAAAGTAACAGCATACTTTTGAGACATTTCAAAGAATATACGAGCATTATATATGTTTCTTCTTTGTTTATAAACTTGGTTTATTTTTTTAATTGAATTGCATAGCCCTAGAATCTACACAGCTTCTCTTAATAACTAGAAACTATTGGCAGTTAAACATTCAGTGTCCTCAGACACTTCAGTTAGTCAAAACAACCTCTTCTAGATGTGTAACTTCTGTGTCAAATTTAGAGAGTTGGCCATTTCTACATTTAATTGTATTCCATATGCATGACAACTAATCTGTGTATACAATATCTTATTGTTTCAATGACTCAACACAGTGTAACCTTTTGGAAGACACCTAACATGACACTTTGAGATTCAGATTAAAATTCAACTGCATGGCACCATCAATGCAAATAACTAAGCTAATTATCAAATGAACATCTTTCTGTGGATGGCTAAATTTACATATACCTAGTTAGTGATAACGCTGTCACAATTTTTCTTTGCCCTGTGATAAAGCAAGCATTTTGGGGTGTCAATTGTAAGATACGTCTTAAATTGAGAAATATTAAAAGTGAGATAGGGTAGGAACATGGAGTATTAGAATAGAATTACAATATCATTATTCTTATAATAATGGAAACCAAGGCCCCAAGATACAAAAATAACTTGCTAGGTGACTCAGGCCCCATGATCCAGACTCTAACTGCAAACTGCCCACTCTCCCTTTAGAATTCAGCCTTTACAGTTGTGGCTCTGTCTGCCTGTGAAGCATTTCCTTTTCATCTCTTTAAAACGCAGCTCAGGGCTTCCCTGGTGGCGCAGTGATTGAGAGTCCGCCTGCCGATGCAGGGGACTCGGGTTCGTGCCCCGGGCCGGGAGGATCCCACATGCCGTGGAGCGGCTAGGCCCCTGAGCCATGGCCGCTGAGCCTGCGAGTCCGGAGCCTGTGCTCCGCAACGGGAGAGGCCACAACAGTGAGAGGCCCGCGTACCACAAAAAAAACGCAGCTCAGATGCCACCTCTTTCAGGAAGCCTTCTCTGTTTGCTGAAATACAGACCTCTCTTTTCAACACACAGTGAAAGTTAGTTACCAGGCCCAGTTTACACTCTTAGATGATATAAATGATCAAAACTTAAATCTCTTCCAAATTTCTTCTCCCCAGACTTCCTAGTTCCTTCCTCCAAACCCTCTGGAACCCTGCATACCCACAGCCCTTCCCAGAATGCTTCTGATTTTCTCTGAGAATACTTTTGACTATACATCCTCTCGAGCAGAGGTTGTTCAGTGCCCCTTCTCTGATCTTTCTGAACCAGGATACATAGTCAACAAGAGTCTAACTCTTGACAGCAACTTATAATTTATATTCCACCTTCATGTAAGAATTTCTTCTTTGAGGCTAATATCATCTAAATAAACCACTGTCTTACTTGCCTCATTGCTGTTATCTACCAATTTCCTAGTAGCCCCCTCCCTTAGCCTGACTAATTGCATTGCAAATTATCTCAAGAAAAGGGAATTATGATGAAGGTAACCATGAGCAGTTACTAGAACTGAGAAGCCCAGAAACTCAGGCATCTCTGGGCACTGGTTTCCCTCTCTTAGCAGCTGTATCCTCTCTTTCTCACCTACTGCCCAACTCCCACCAGTTTCCTCCTTGCTCTCTTAGGGATTCTGTTCCCCTGTGAACCTGGCTTGCATATAAGCCCTCACTGCTAACTTGTTCCTTTAACAAGTTGGTTGTCAGATGGCTATAGGGGCCAAGCAAATAAAGTAAACGAATGAAGCTGGCCAGGTGTGAGCATATGGCGTGGGGAAGGCCATGGTGAAGGGGAAAGCAGGTGCCCTGTGTTCTACTTGTCTTCAGTTTTTGCCATATCAGACTTTTGAATTTTACAAGAGAAACCAAATAGCCAGATTTCAATGTGAAACCTTCCAATTCTCAAACGTTGGCAACCCATTCAAAATATTATAAAACATCGCACAGGTCATAAAAATGTATCTGGGCCACTCTGCAACTTCTGCTAAATATTTCTTGACAATTCTTGATGTATCCTTTCAACCTATGCTCCTGGAGCTTATCATTTTAACCTGTTTTCCAATTCCCAGATCCCAGGAGAAAATCCGATTAACCCAGCTCATCATTTCATGACAGGTCACACAGGTCCCTGGCAAGCAGATAGAAGGGCAGGATGACTCAACTTAATCATTTGTACAGGAATGGTGTCAGGATGCAGGATTCAGGACAGCTGACTACTAGACAAGGCAATTTCCCTAAAAGAAGGTGTCGATGGCCAGGTCCCATAAAACACAGCTAGTAAACTCTCATCCAAGACTTTGGCCTCTCACTCACAGTCTTCCAACCCCAATTCCTACCCTCAGCTAAGGAGATTTCAACATTCACTCATTCCTTCTTCATTCAATAATATCCATTGAGCATGTACTCTGGCCAAACCCTGTGGTAGGCTCTGAGGTTTACAGGTGAAATAAACAGTGTCTCCCGTCTAGAGCTATCAGACCAGAGGGGGAAATATGTGATTAGTTCTGGGCCAGGGGCATGCACAGGGGGCTACTCATACTCTGATGGTCATTTCTCCCAGTGAAGGAAATAAGGTTTCTCATACCTCCACAGATATGAGGGATCTTGAAAAAGATCCAAGAGAAGGTGTGGAAGGTCTTTCCAAGGACCTTTAATCACAGAGGACTATGTGACTAAAGCACAGAGGTAAACGGTGACCAGATACCAAGGACCTTGCCTGCCACACTAAGGAATTTTTATCTTAAAGCAGTGGGAAGTCACTGGGAGAATTTAAGCCTGGGAGTGAGATCTGATTTGAATTTTAAAGGACAGTGGAGCAAGGGGGTGGGGGCAATTTCGAGGTTTTCAATCAAGGCAACTGCAGTCAGATGTTTAGGGGGCTTCCCTGGTACTGCAGTGGTTAAGAATCCGCCTGCCAATGCAGGGGACACGGGTTCGAGCCCTGGTCAGGGAAGATCCCACAGGCCCCGGAGCAACCAAGCCCGTGTGCTACAACTACTGAGCCTGTGCTCTAGAGCCCGCGCGCCACAACTACTGAAGCCCACGCGCCTAGAGCCCGTGCTCCACAACAAGAGAAGCCACCACAATGAGAAGCCCGCACACTGCAACGAAGAGTAGCCCCCGCTCGCCGCAACTAGAGAAAACCCGCACGCAGCAATGAAGACCCAACGCAACCAAAAATAAATAAATAAATTTATATTAAAAAAAAAAGAGAGAGATGTTTAGGAAATACAGTTAAAAGGTTCTGATGGCCAAATGAATGTAAGGGAGGCAATGAAGACTGAACCCCTAGGATGACTCCAGGTTACAGGTTGTGGTGACTGGTAGGAGGTGGTGTCATTCACACAGAGAGAAGAAAGGTTATCTCTTTGGCTCAGAATATGTCACTCCAGAAAGTCCTTACATGTTCCCATGTTAAACTTTGTCTCACCCAGAACATTCCATGCACAAGCTCAACCTTCAATGTTCCCTGCTGTCTCACTCACACACATTCACTTCACACCCCAAGTCCCGACCCCAGGACTCTCTCTTTCAGGCTGTTGGTATCCACCTGTCTGGTCTTCCTCCACCACTTCAACAGCTTTTTTTTTTTTTTTTTTTAATCATGCCCCCTACCTCTCCCTAGGTCATTCCCTGGCTATTTCACACACCCAGCACTGGATCAATCCAAAGATTTCCTTCCTGATGTCTCCCCCACTAGTTGTTGAGCAATACTGGAGACAATTTGTATCTTAAAGCAATGGGAGCCGTTGGAAGAGTTTAAGTAGAGGAGTGTGATGTGATCCAATTTGTATGTTACAGGGGGCTGGGTAGCCAAGAGTTGAAGGCTTTTACGGCTGAGACTGTATCACTGCATTCAGTAGTTCAAGACTTGGACACTACATACTTAGGCGTTTCAACTGTCTTTGTATTATTTATGTTGCCACATCCCTGGCGCACTGACACAATGGCTATTCCCAAACTTTGCCAGCCAAGCTGTGGCCCACACCTCCATGATCTGTAGATAATTTTGCCTCTTCACAAAGAAGACAGGAGTCATTAGGTAGGAATACTCTTCCCAGCCCTGCCCCGCATACTCATCTACATTCCCATCTTCCTTACTTCTTACCCACCTAACTCAGAGGAAAGTGTATCTTTTCCTTGTGCTCCAGACCTCACCCCTTCCATTCTCCTCTGAGAAAGGTTCTTTCTCGGTATCCTCACCCTTTCTCTCCACTGACCTTTCTTTTCTCTTTGAAGAAAAGAGAAAGAAATAGAAGCATATATCCTCTGTATCGGTAAGGATCATTTTTGTTGTAAGAGAAACTATTTGAGTAAGGCAAAAATAAAGAGTTCATGATAAAATAGGATGATTTCACCAGGAATGGGGATGACAGGCTTTCCATGGACCTTGAGAAGTAGTTGGAACCAGGCCCTGTAAAGCCTGGATGCTCTCTCCCCTCTGTCCTTTCCAAACATCTGCTTTGTTCTTCTGCACACCTGAAGCTCACTTCACCTGACTGTCCGGGCCCAGCTCCTGAGATTAACCAACCAACCTGCAGGAAAGGGTTTTCTCTCTTGACCCAAATTCTAAATTTCTTGGGGGAAGTATCAGCCCAGCTTGGATGATGTACCCCATCAAGGGCCAACTGATCACATCAAGGGGACAGCCACATACAAACATAGCTTCAGAAGCCTCCCTCTGTCACCATGTGGATAGGGGATCAGTTAGCAAAGAAGGCAGACAGGTGAGTGGAGTAAACCCCCCCTTTGGCTGTTGCCAAATCTCCCTCCGTTGCTTCCTAAGATTCTTAAGAGCATAGTCGCCACCTTTTCTCCTCCTGTTCATTCCACTATCCACTGCATTCTGTTCTCCACTCCCTACCCACCCCCATCAGCTGTTTTCAGTAAGGTCACTTTCCGATTGCCAAGCCAAAGGACACTTTCCAGTACTTATTTTTCCTAACATCTCTTCAGCGCTTGACACTCTTGGCAACTCTTTTCACCTTGGAAACTCATAGCACTCTCATGCTTAAAATTCTTCAACAGTTTATCATCACCTAAAGCTATGGTTTTTAAGCTTTCCTTAATCATGGGACCCTTTGTTTAAAAGAAAAAGTCTTTCACTAGTACCCACTATTCAATGGGTAAAAGCAGAGTTGGTGTGGTTGAATTAGGGGTGGGAGACCCAGACCCCTGCCCACCTGGGCCCACTCCGCATTCCCAGATGACCCACCAGTGGACTCCAAAGAGATCTCACAGCTCTACTGAATAGAATTTGAAAACCACAGATCTGTAGGATAAACTCCAAATTCCTTAATTTCAAAAATCAGGCCCCATCAACCTGCCAACCTTTCCTACCTTCTTTGCTGCCAATCTCTCTACTCCAGACAGGTTCAGCCATCCACGAAGGGATTCCTTCAGTGGCTTTGGTGTGCTTTTTTCTCAGCCCCACCGTGGTACATGATGTTTCCTCTGCCTGAGTGGGCCTCCTTCCTCTGTGTGCCTGGTGGGCTGCAATTCATTATTTGTAAGTTGGCTTAAATGGAATCTCCTCAGGTGCTTCCCACATGATGTGACTTCTCCTTTGTGTCAGCACATAACTCCGTTAGAACAGAGTTCAGTTCAGCTTTATAATTTGAGATTTTTATACTCATGTTCTCTTCAGACCTGGAGCTGCTGGGTGGTAACATTATGTTCTTTTCATCTTTTTAGCTCTAGAACCTAACCTAGTCTAGTGCCTGGCACTTACTAAGTGTCTGATAAATGTTGAGTAAATAGATGTATTTCTCTCCCCAGATGATCTTTTTCTTATTTGCATCCCCATGGTTACTTCCCCACCAGATTATGGGGAAGTATGTACTTCCCCACCAGATTATGAGCTCAGATTACAATACTTGTATGTTAGGGTGATGGTGAGAACTAAATAAGATATACATAAAAGTGCCTAACAATGCCTGATTCATTGGGAGTTTTTCATCCTGGCTGTATAACAGAATCCCCTTTAGAGTTGTTCTGTGTTTGTTTGTTTTAATGTAGACTTGTGGGCCCTACTTATTAAATCAGATTTTCCAGAAGTGGTCCAGGGCATAAGTCCCACAGATGCCTCTGATGCACAGCCCTCATAATTGAAACTCAGTACATGCTACCTAATGTTCATTTTGTAATTGGCATAGGTCCTGTTGGGTCTATACTTCAGTACAGTCTGTACCCTCTGCTGCTCTTCTTCCTTCCTTCTGCCCCCTTCCCACCTTCCTGCCTTTATTACATGGTAAGAAGACTTACTCTTTGCCCAACTACGAACCCCACAGATCCAAAACACCAAAGTTTCTAAGATTAAGAATCAAGAATGTAACTTCTCGATCTGGCTATGGTCTCTCTCTCAGCGCTTTCCTGGAAGTCCTCTCTCATAACCACCACATTTAATTGATCCTCAGATCCTGTTAGCTTTTTCTTGTGTAATAGCTCTTGAATTTGTGCCCAACTTCCAATCCTCATTGCCACTGCCTTGGTTCAAGGCCTTCAATATCCCTTGCCAGAATTATTCTAAATAGCATCCTAACTGGGCTCCTTGCTTGTTATAGGCTGAACTGTGTTCCCCTCAAATTTATATGTTGAAGCCCTGTGCCCAGTACCTCAGAATGCGATTATATTTGGAGATGGGGTCTTTAGGGAGGTATTAAGGTTAAGTGAGGTCATAATGGTGGGGCCCTCATTTAACAGTATGAGTGATATCCTTATAAGAAGAGGAAGGGATCCTAGGGATGCAGGTACACTGAGAAAAGGCCAAGTGAGGACACAGAGAGAAGGCAGCTGCCTGCAAGGCAAGGAGAGAGGCCTCAGGAGATACCTGCCAACACATTGATTTTGGACTTCCAGCCTCCAGAGCTGTGAGAAAATAAATTTCTGTGGTTTAAGCCACCCAGCCTGTGGTATTTTGTTATGGCAGCCCTAGCAAACTAATAGAGTCTTGGGTGTCCGGGGAATCCTCCACTTTACTCAGCAGAGTCAGCCTGCCACCGTCAAAGCCAGAACGGCTGTCATTCTCATTCCCAGCCCTCCTCACACAGAGGAGGAGGGATTGTGACCTAGGCTTGGCCAGTGAGAAGCAGCCACCCCAATCTTGGTCTCAAGTCATAGACAGAAGCGGAAACTAAAAACATTGTTTTGTCCAGTCCCTTTACTTTATAGGTGAAGAAATGGAGGCACAGCAAAGAGTAATCTGTGCACTTATCAGACCTCACGGGGGTTCCATGCCAGAGCCCAGGTTCAGCGCACTGCTTCCTATTTCTCCTAAAAGCCCAGGAACTAAGGCCAGCTCCACTGGTGCTGGTCATCCAGCACCTGAACACAGTCAGGGCCTGGTCAGCAAGGACAGAGGGGCACTGGTGTCTGCCACAATGGCAAAGGGTCAACGTGACTAACCCTGACAAATCAAAAAGAAAAAGAAGGAAAAGACAAGAATGTTCCTATCTTAAAAAATGGAAGTAATACAAATGGACAAAAAATTACGAAATTCAGAAATCAAATACATGCAAATTAGAAAGATATACCTTTTCCTCCCCTCTCAGATGGTAAAGATGGAAAAGAATGCCCTAGAAAACAACCCATTAGAGTGTAAACCTCCTGAGAACAGAGACTTCTGTTTTGCTCGCCACTATATCCCTATCATGTGGCACAGAGCCTGGCAGACAGTTGTGGCAATTTAATATTTAATATTCAGTAAGTGACTAGCACACCTGTGTGAGATCGGCTTTCCTTATTGCACAGGAAGGCAGTCAAATCCAAGCCCTGCAGCCTTCCCTCTGCCACACACAACACATAAGAAAATACCTGTTCTTTAAAAAAGTATGACTGGCTGTACCACACAGTTCTGAAAGCTCTGGTGCATGAGAAGATAAAATACCTTCAAAAAGGAAACATGTATAAGAAGGAAAAATTAAGTAATTTTTCTCACTGGTGAGACTGTGTAGATAGAGGTTCTCATACACTGGAGAAGCACAGAACTTTTCTGAAGGACCATTTGGCAATATGAATCAAAGTGCTAAATATGTTTATCTTTGAATTTATCTTAAGAAAAGGATAGGAGATATGTATACATACATATTTGCTGCAGTGTTATTTCTGGAGAAAAAAAGATATATTCTAAATTTTTACTAATAGACGGGTTAAATAAACTATAATATATCCATACAGTAGAATACTATGTAATGAGAAGAAAATAAATCCAATATTAGCAATGATTATTAGTTTTGGTTTAATCCTTTATCGTGTACCTCCTTTCTTTGTAAACATACATATTACTTTTATAGTTGAAAAAAAGTCTTCAGACCTATTATTCCAGGAAAAGTAGACCCTAAAGTGTTTAAAATTTTAGCTATTTGCTCTATTTTAATCACTTATATCCTGTATGTCTCTTAAATTAAGAAAATATTAAATAACAAGGCAGTTAAAATGAAAGTTTTTCTAAAAACATGGAAACTATGGGAAAGAGAATAAAAAGTTGTGCTAAGAACCCAGGCTCTTTTTTTTGGACAAGGTTAAAAATAAAATACACTGTTATGTTGTTCCAATTAACTGAGAAAAGAATTCATACCACTAACTCAGGAAAGACAAACACTTTCCAAGAGAAATTTATACAAGCTTAATTTCTGTTCCTATCACCTGTTAGGCAACTAATGTGCACTTCCACTGAACCCTCTCTTTAATGCTGAATTCATGGCTTTGAAAGTGCTTACACATGAGGATGTGGTATTATCACAAGGACATTTTGGTACTTCCTTTTAGTGGGCCTCAGAACACATACCCTGTTTTCTTTACTTTTGTTATTTTAAAGAAAGTTTGGTATTTCCAAATACCAATGAAGCTTTACTAGGGGACTTCAGTTTTGTTGCTGTTGTTTATGATTTAAATACTTTGAACATTTGCACATGTACAAAGGGGTATGCACTGAAGAGTAGGTCTCCTTCCTGCTGCTGTTGATGCTAGGAGCACTCATGTCTTAGGCTTCACTGCTTCCTTCCTTACCTACCAAGGGCCACCCATGACCTTCAGCAGAACATTTACTGCTTTTCTTCCTAATATCTGTCTTTTGCCTTTAACTGCCTCTTGGCAGAAGTGCTAGGGAAGTAGAAGGCAATAGAAATAAATTTGTCTTCTTCCTCCTAGTCTTCCTTCATGTGCTAAAGTTGGTATTGTTAGGTAAAACCAAGCTATTGATTTTCATGGCTGAAATTTAAAACTTTTTAAAAAAAATTTTTATCAACTGCAGGAATAGAGCCAAATATGTCCCTCACTAGAAAAGCTAAGAAGCTGCCTACCTCATTCCTTAATCTCTCCTAATGACAGGGTGGCTTGTTGTTGTTGCTTAAAAAAAGAAAAAGAGGGGGGAGGAGCTGACGAATTTTACCTATTTATTAGTTCCTTTGAACACACTGTGCTATATCAAGGTATAGATCTACATTACGAGGGAAGTATTCTTTTTTAAAATGTAATGTTGACATTACTCATAGCCTTTTGCACCAACACAAATGCTCACCCAAATCCTATCAATCCAAAGCTACACATTCAAACACCAGATGTGTGTGCTCTGGGAATGCAAAGGGAAGGATGATGTTTGAAGTTAGTAAAACATTGAGTACAAGGCATAAGCTGTTAGAGGAGTGGCAGAGTCCAGGAGTACAAGGGGTTAACGGCCCCATCCCCACCTGGGGCCTCGGTGCCTCAAGCGTAACGCTGTTCAATGTACTGTGATTTCAACATGACTGGTCACAACATAGCTACATTCAAAGAACAGAAATTGTCCAACTCCTCTCGGCCCAGCCACCACGACTCCAGTTCCTCGCAGTTCTGACTCCAGCTTTCTTACCTCTCTCAGAGAATTAGAACACTTGTTAGAGCAAAACTAATAGGTGGGCTAGTGCCAGTGGTGTGCCGCCACTGACAAAAGGGGTGTGTATCACCGCTGGCATTGGTTACATTGCTACATACATATAACTAGCCAGAGTCAGCCCTCCCCTCCACCCATGGAACAGCTGACCTGCCAGGCAACTTCTGGCAAAGAAGCTCCACAGAGACGACCGTCAGGCATGCAGAGACCACCAACCTTCTGATGGACATAACAGCCCTCACTGTTCTCCTCAGCTGATTCCATAACTGGCCGCTGTAAGGGGCCTGGGTGGGCAAGGGCACTGCCACAGAGCTGTCGACAGCTTGTCGACATGACTCGAAGGCAGCCGAGGTGGGTGGCACTATGGAGATAAGCAGTTCACACTTCCCCATCCTTCCCCCCACTCCCTAACTTGGAAACACAAGGTACTTTGGGATCTGAAATCAGCCTCCCACAGCTGCTCTGCTCTGGATTGTGCTTTGCCAACTGCTTCCTTGGGGCCGTCCCTCAAGGAGTGGTTGGGTTTTGCCTTTTAGCTCACTATAGGTCACAGCAAGACATTTGGCCACACACCAAACAGGGAGGACCTCCTATATCAGGAGTCATGATCTTACAGAGCCATAAGAACCTTCAGGATTCTATAAAGGACTCACCCAGGGTGACACAGCCAGCTTGCAGAACAAGAATTTAAACAGGTCTCCTGAAGCAGTGTTTCTCAAACTTGTGAAACCAGGATCCATGGTCAGAAATACATTTAACCTCGTTACCAATGAGTGAGTGAAATGTAGACATACATGTGATTGAAACAGACATGGCATGACACAGTATTACCCTTTCCAAATGCTATGCTCTGTTTTCTGTTGTTATTATTATCATTATTTTTTGGCCACGCCATGCAGCTTGCAGGATCTTAGTTCCCTAACCAGGGATTGAATCCGGGCCCTTGGCAGTGAGAGTGCGGAGTCCTAACTGCTGGACCATCAGGGAGCTCCCTCTGTTATTATTTTTTTTTTTTTTTTTTTTTTTTGGTTA
>NW_020173920.1:3307817-3312010 GCF_003031525.2 Neophocaena asiaeorientalis asiaeorientalis
TTTTGCGGTACGCGGGCCTCTCACTGTTGTGGCCTCTCCCGTTACGGAGCACAGGCTCCGGACGCGCAGGCTCAGCGGCCATGGCTCACGGGCCCAGCCGCGGAGCGGCATGTAGGATCTTCCTGGACCGGGGCACGAACCCACGTCCCCTGCATTGGCAGGCCGACTCTCAACCACTGCGCCACCAGGGAAGCCCTGTTATTATTTTTAAAAAGCTTTTTTGACCTACTAAGTCGGTCTATGACCCACTAATGAGTCACAACTTGCAGTCTGAAGAGGCCCATACACATAAGCAAAAACTCCTTGTGCTATTTCATTTTGAACCATCTGGCTCATTTTAAACTAGGTACATAGTAAAAATTTCTGAAAATAAGAGTATAGTCATCCCTCTGTATCAGCCCCCTTCCTCTGTCTTCAAAGCCAGTAATGTACAGTTCTGTGTCCATACTTCCCTCTGACCACAGTCAAGAAAGGTTATCTACCTTTAAGCAGTCATATGATTAGGTGGGGACCACTTGAATAATCCAGAATAATCTCTGCATCTCAAGGTCCTTAATCACATCTGCAAAGTTCCTTGGTCACATGAGGTGATATATTCATAGGTTCCAGGGATTAGAAAATGGACATGTTTGGGGAGGGTATTATTCTGCCTACAACAAATGACTTGATCTGACTTAAGGTTTTACCAGGATAACCCTGAGTGCTCTGTGGGGAATAAACTGTAGGGGACAAGGGTGGAAGCAGGGAGACCAAGTAGGAGGCTATTAGAATAATCCAGGTGAGAGCTGATCAAGGCCTGAGTGCCAGCAGTAGAGGTGGTGACATGTAGTCTAATTCTGGTTTTTTCGTGCAGGTAGAGCTGACATGATTTGCTGATGGATTGGATGTGGGGTATGAGAGGAGGGTGTCAAGGATAACTCCAAGGATGACACTCTCCCCCCAACCCCCTTAGAGTACTTGACATACGTTGTGTTGATTTGTTTAACTATCTTCCCTGTAAGACTGAAAGTTCTAAGGGAGAAGGGCTCAAATCTGCCTTGTTCATTGTTGTATTCTCACATCAAGGAGTGCATAGAACATAGCGATATAGCTCATAACTGCTATTTATTGAGCCGTTGATATGTGCCAGGCACTTAACATAATCTCATTTAATCATCAGAACAGCCTCATGAGGTAGGTACTATTATTATCCTCATTTACTAAGTGAGGAAACTGAGGCCCAGAGAAATGAAATGACATACACCAGTGAATACAAGGGTGGAATTCAAATCCATATTGAGAGGCTTCCCTAGTGGTGCAGTGGTTAAGAATCTGCCTGCCAATGCAGGGGACGTGGGTTCGATCCCTGGTCCGGGAAGATTACCACATGCCACGGAGCTACTAAGCCCGTGTGCACAACTACTGAGCCTGCGCTCTAGAGTCCACAAGTCACAACTACTGAAGCCCTCGCACCTAAAGCCCGTGCTCCGCAATAAGAGAAGCCACCACAATGAGGCAATGAGAAGCCTGCGCACTGCAACGAAAGAGTAGACCCTGCTCGCCGCAACTGGAGAAGGCCCATGTGCAGCAGTGAAGACCCAACGCAGCCAAAAATTTAAAATTAAAAATAAATAAAACAAATCCATAATGAATAAATGAAATAAAATAATTCTTTCAAGATAAGCAAACATTTGGGTTTAGCTAAATATTCTAACCACATATGAAATGGGAGAGGGAGAAAAGGACATAGATTTACAAATATTTCAAAGTTTTAGCCGTAGAAAAATCATGTCAAAAAATAACAAATGTTAGTGTCACTAACTTAAGGGTTCTCAAACTATAGTCCATCTTAGCTGTGGTTTGGTTACTGTGATGACGTATACAGACAGTAACTTGAAAAATGTTTTATAACCAATCCGGAGGCAGAGAAGAGAAAAACAGATGACATCAGGCAGACCATGGGGGCACAGTAAAAAACGTCCAGACATGAGAGTGAAGAGGGAGGAATTTTAGTCTTACTTTAGTCCCATCCACTCATTAGCCAATACTCTTAAGGCATTTATTTCATCTTTCTGAGACCATCTCAACTGTAAAAACAATATAGTATTTTCTGCTTTACTACCCCGTAGACTCTTGGGAGAAGCTAAATTTATTCATTCAGTAGATACAGAGCACCTACTACGTGTGCCTGGCATTGCTCTAGACACCAGGAACACGTCATGAACAAGACAGACAAAATCCTTGCCCTCATGGGGTTTGCATTCTAGTGGAAAGGAGGATTGACAAAAATAAGAACAAATAAGTAGATATTTTCAAGAGTAATATGCACCCTGAAGAAAAATAAAAGAGGACAGGGGTTATAGAGTGATCAGGGAAGAGGTAACATCAGACAGAGACTTGAATATAAAGAAAGAAAGCTAGACAGTGATCTGGGGAAAGGGCAGTCCAGGCAGGGCAAACAGAATTTAAGTTCCTAAGGTCAGAATGAACTGGGGGTTCACATGTGAGGAATAGCCAGGAGTGAGCACAGGGGGATAGTGGTAGATGATGCTACAGAGATAGGCAGGGGCCAGGTCATGCATAGCTTTGCAGGCCATGGCAGAGAGCTGGGGTTTTATTGTGCATGTGGTATGAAGATAATGAAAGCAAAAATATGCAAAAAGCAACACAAATAGTAGACAACAGAGGTGTAACATGGACTTTGGCAGCAATATGGCACATCTGTTAAGAAGAGCATGGGCTCTAGAGGCTGCCTGATTGGAATCTTGGGTGCACCACTTACCGTGTGTGGCCTTGGATAGGATACTTAACTTCTTAGTGCCTCAATTTCCTCACTTGTAAAATAGCAGTAGTAATAGTACTTACCATATTAGGGTTGTTTTGAAGATTAAATGAGATATTACACATATAACACTCAGAATACTTTCTAGAATTAAGTGCTCAATAAATGTTAGCCATTATTACTATCAGTTACCAAGTTGTACAACTAGTTGAGTTCATTAAGGTAGACTTCACTAATTCAGAATCTGCAAATTATTTTTTAAACAGAAAATTTACATATAAAGAAAAAACATTTTTAGGGCTTCCCCGGTGGCGCAGTGGTTGGGAGTCCGCCTGCCAATGCGGGGGACATGAGTTCGAGCCCTGATCCAGGAGGATCCTGCATGCCGCAGAGCAGCTGGGCCCTTGCGCCACAACTGCTGAGCCTGCGCTCTGGAGCCCACGAGCCACAACTGCTGAGGCCTGTGGGCCTGCAGCCTGTACTCTGCAACAGGAGAGGCCACTGCAGTGAGAGGCCCGCACACTGCAGCGGGGAAGTGGCTTCTGCTCGCCACAGCTAGAGGGGGCCTGCACACAGCAACAGAGACCCAACACAGCCATAAATAAATAAATAAAATAAATAAATTTTAAAAAAAAGAAAAAGAAAAAACATTTTTAAACAGGAAAACTAAATGCATATTTCTTCTATATAAAGAATTCAGACAATAAATGAAATTAGCCTCCCTGAAGGTCTGAATGTGCTTATTTATAAAAGGTTTGAATAAGCACACTGAAGGGCTTTATCTGCTTGTTGTTCCTTCCTTTGGGGGAAGGAATCCCTCTTCCGCAGTGATTCTTCTTGGTCTGTGTAGTCCTGGTGAGGAGTGAAGATGAGATCCAGCTTTGCCCGGAGTCCTCCATCCGCACTCTGTCTTCTCCATTCCTGCCTCCTTTCTCCAACGTACACACACAGTGATTGTTCAAAGAAGGAGCAGCACAAGACTCAGACTGGGCCAAATCGGAGTCCTCCTTGGGAGTTTTTCAGAGAATGCTCTCTCTTTCTGGCATCTCAAGCCTCTAAGGATGACATAGACCAGGAAGTAGCAGCCAACTCTACCACCAGGTGGAGAGAATGAGGCCAGCACAGAGAGAAACAGAGTCAAAAGATAGAGATAGCCCTGCTGAGAATTCAGCCACAACTAAAGTCAGCTCTATGTACCTCTGGACTTTACAGTTATGTGAGACATAAATTCCTATTTTACTTAAGGATTTGGTTTCTTTGCACCAAAAGACTTGATATACATACCTTCTCTGAAAGATGCTCTTTGATTTTCTAAGATATCTGTAATAGTCTGCATCTATATAACATTCTTTATAAGATGCTTCAAGAAACTGACCAAAAAAAAAAAAAAAAAAAAAGATTAAGGAGGATTAAAAATGGTAAAAACAGAAAG
>NW_020173920.1:3312254-3375258 GCF_003031525.2 Neophocaena asiaeorientalis asiaeorientalis
AAAAAAAAAAAAAAAAAAAATGATTACGGATGTTATACAATGTGTAAAGATGAAAGTTAGAAATCAGTTGTCAGGTTAGCTGATAACCCAAGGCAGGCACAAACTTCGTCAATATTTTTGGTAACCCACGTTTTCAGATCTACAGTGGACCTCATGCTAGTTACTGGAGTCACCTTAGGAATGAACTATGTCATGTTAAGTTTTCATTGTATTTGTTACTTTTCAGGGAAAGTGATTTCAGTCTCAGTAAAACCTAATACACGTAGTAGTATCACAGTGGTGCTATTTTTGCCATCTTTGTGTAATAATAAAAAGGCATCATCTGTTTCAACAGTCTAAAGGGATTCCATATCCACAAATTCACCCTATTTCATATTTTAGTAACTTTTCCCTTACTTTCACAGTGTTTAGCAAAATCTTGTTTTTGTTTGTAAGGAGGACATTGGAGTAATGTGCAATCGAAGCAAACCAGATTAAGAACCAAGCTATTCTACAACCCAGCTGCCAACCAGCTACTCAGTCACCCACCCTACTTAATATGTTCTCTTGGAATTGACTAGCAGCCAAAACCAAATTCTCTTCAAAACTGGATTAAGATGCATGTGGATAACAAAATGCTCTTAAACAAGCCTTTCCATATTAGTAAATAACTTGAGAGGAAAGAGGCAGATGAAAAATCCCTGGGAATTTATGAGAACTCGGCAGACATGTTTATCACTTAGGTTATGCAAGAAACTACCCTAATAATAAATAAGCACACTGAAAAAGGCCTTGTGTAACACATAACATATTTTACCACCATTTGAAAAGTATGTAAAAATGTTTTTTATTTTTAACCTTTCTAAATTCAGGCACACAATGCCTTCAAGAAGCTATTTTTGGTGCTGGTACAGTGTTCTGACACCTTCTCCCTGAGTAAAATTGACACAGCTGCTGAAATTAACATTTTTATCTCCATGGACCCACGTGTCCCTGAGAAATATAAAATATCGTTGCGTTTTTCTGCTAACCAGCATTTGGAAGCAGACAGCTATTCAAGCCAAATCTACTCCAGTCCTCTGAGAGAGGGACCTTGTTATCACTAATCCATATCTCCTTTGAATATTGTAAGGCCTTACACAGGGTGAATAAACTCACCTCAAACTAAACCAAATAGATGTGTCTGTGGTACCCCAAATCCCATGTATTGGGATCTGCATATAGATAATACCTTGGCAATCCAGCAAGTTTGCTTGATGCCCAGATCTAGAGAGGAAGGAAGAGCAGTGCAACTGTAATGTTCCTTACATCCAATACAGAAACAGGTCCAAGGCACTGGAATCTATGCAAAATTTCCTCTTGTTCCCTCTACCCACATCTCCTTTTAATTGACCCTAGGGCTCCATCATTACAGATTGGAATCACAATCTAACGTTTCACTAGTCAATATACCTCAAGACTCAAGAATAATTAAACATTTGTCATGCACTTTCCTATATGTTAGAAATACAAGAAAGATGTATTTAGTCCAAGGGAATAGAAGACAGGTACATAATTATAACACAGAGCAGAATGTGCTAAGGGAGAAATAAGTATAATGTAACAGGGATTCAAAGGAAAAAAACCACCACATATGAAAAAGCTTAATGAAAGAAGTGAATCTTGACCTAAAAGACAGGAAAGATCAGAATGACAGAGGCTGATAGAGAAAAGAAAAAGGTGGTGAGAAAGCCCGAGCTATGTTAGTGAAAAAAGAGCAGCCCAGCTTCACACAAACCAAGGGAATATATAGAGAGTAGAAAGAAAGGACCTAAGGACGAACTGAGTTTTGATTTTATCCAGTAGGCTGTAGGGAGCCAGGGCCCTCCAAACCAGGAATATCTTAATGCATGATTAGGTTTGTCTTAAAATAAAATTAACATCCAGGAATAGGATGGATGTAGATTAGCAAGGGTGACAGAGGAAGGACTGAAGGAATGAGAGTAGTTGGAGGGTAGATAATAAAGGATCAAAGTGAGAGGAGTTACAGAGAAGTTAGAAAAGGACAGATTCAAGAGATATTTTAAAGGTAATATTGACAGAGTTTAGTAATTTATAAGATGTTAGTTAGGGTAAGGGCAGGGAGGGCATCAAAGATGGCTTTGGATAGCATGGGTGACAGGAAGACACTGCTCCACAATTATGGCCTGGTTTGGTACGGAAATTTTATGAGTTTAGTTTTGTACACATTGAGCTTAAACAAAAGAATGTAAACTTAAAAGTCTGCTTTTTCTCAGATATCCTTTAGAAAAATTTTGCTTTGACTTCTGAGTTCCAAAATTAGCTCCGAGCTGTCTAGCTCTGTGCTCAAGTGTTTTGTTTTGGGGCGTTGGAATATCCCCTTTCTCTAAGATCTGCCACTTTTACTGTCCAAAATTTCATTTAACAAAAGATAGGTGATGGTAATTTAAATGTTTTTCTCAGTAGCCTTTTTTTTCTTGCTGTCAGTAGGTATTTTAATTTTTATTATAACTAAATTTTGGATGCAATAACTTTTGTTAATAAAACGTGTGAACAAAGAAGCATAACATCTGGGGTTCTAACTTAATATATACCAAAGCCTCTGACTCTAAAAAAGATTTCTTAGTTGTTGTGCCACCTGTTTAGAGACCAATTAATGGTTTAAAAATAGATGATCTTTTGAAGGCAAATGACATCAAAATCGTGGAATATATTAATATAGATCATAAACCTACACACAGAAAACAATGATATGCTTTAGGCATTGCATTAAACAAACAGGCTGAGATGATGCCACGATTAATGAACATTATGTGTATGTTATAATTTGTACACACAAGGAGGTAGGTACTTCAGAGAACAGTAAGGCAGGGTTATTTATTAGGTACGTTCATAGGTCTCTTTTCAAATGTTACTGCTGATGATTAATTTTTAAACTTTATCTAGTCATATGTGCATTTTTAACCTATATACAAAGATGAACCTTCTCTATCTCCTAAGTCTAAACATTTTCTAAAATATAATTACAAACATACAAATCTCTGCTCCACTTTGCCTATCGTTCTATCCCCATATTCGCATTCACAACTAAAGTTCTTGAACAAGCTGCCCACACATGCAATATCCATTTCCATGCCTTGTACTCATTCCTCAGCCCCCTGCAATGTGGCTTCCACCTTCACAAGGCCAATGAAGTCAATTCTCACCAAGATCATCCTGATCTAGGTGACCCTAAATTAAATGAAGAAATGAGTTAATTTATCTAATATACTTAGTAGAGTATCTGAAATATTCAAGATATGTTCCAAATTTCTGTCTTTTCTTGGTACCTCTGACTATATGTAAATCCAGCAAATGATTTTTCCATCATTCAAAATAATTGAAAAGTCATCACATTTTCACTCACTTGTATTTATATAACTAAACAAGAAAAATAGCTAAAAGAAGAATAAGGTAAAGTATACCCTTCCATTTTAATTCTTCAGGAAAATCTCATCAACACATGTAATATAATTTTCTGGAATTTGGGCAGAAGAGAAGCTAAGTATTCAGTCTGGTTCTCAAAATTTGTAACTTTTTTGATTCATGTTCTGGCTGGACCACAGAACCCGACAACTGATCTTTTCAAAAGTGTTAAAGACCTTCCTAAGATAGGTAGGGCTGGGAGAAGTTCAAGGACTATTACATTACAGTAACAACCCATTCACCCTGGTGTGAGCTCTTTGGCAATTACAGCCAAAAACAAAGACAGGAAGCTGGAAATGAAACAAGTCTCTTGGCATCAAGGAAAACAGTCACAAAGGCCTCATCCAGAAACTGGTAACTACCCTCAGATGTCTTACTTTTTAAAAAAGACCAGCATGTTAAGGCTTGGGAAAAATCCCTTCAATGTGCTCTTGAGGGCAAGGCTGTATTTCAGACAGTACAATAATCAATGTTGATAAAAACAAACCAGTCAGTAAGTAAAGATTATGTTTGGGATCCTTGGTATGTGAATCTTGGACAATGCACCATTCTTTAGCAAGATCTACTTCCAAAATGCTTACAGGTCCAAACTTCCAGCTACAAAATAAATAAGTCACAGGGATGTAATGCATATATCGGGAATAGAGTCAATAATATTACAACAACTTTGTATGGTGATGTATGGGAACTGGTCTTACTGCTGTGATCACTTTATAATGTATAAAAATACTGAATCACTATGCTGCACACCTGAAACTAATACAATATCATATATTAATTATACACATATGATATGTATCATTGAGTGTATCATTATAACAACAAAAAAGGCAGAGTTTGGGTAACTCAGTTTTGAGAAATTTTACCTGGGGGTAAGAACTCATTTTCAGATAATCCTGAATAATGAGTTAATAATTCTTAACTCCCTCCACTATGAAAAAATATAACCACCAAGCCTAGACAGGGCCACAGTTGTTCAATCCAAGGAGAGATTTATTGTGAAAATAGAGTCAGAGAAACTAGATTCTAGACTCTCTGCCAAAAACCAGCTGGGTAATCTTGACTTCTCTTTGCTTTGGTTGACTTCTCTGAAAAACAAGGCCATTAGACTAGTTGATTTCTAAAAATCCTTTCCAGTTCTAATATTCAAGCATTAAGTATATGAAGATGCTAAAGAGTAACAGGAAGGAAAAGTTAAATCACATTATAAACAATTATCTTCCTTTTATTCATTCAATAAACATTTATTGAGGCTTCTATTGAGATGACCTATACCAAGCTCTGAGAATACTGTAGTAAGCGAAAGAGGTCCTGCCTTGAGCTTTCTGTTTAGAGAGGGAGTCAGGCAACAACAAACCAAACCAACCAGATAAGAAAACAAGAGTCTGAGAATAATAGGAAAGACATCTTTTTTAGATAAGATGGTCAGGGAATGGCACCTCTGGAGAGGTCATGTCTGAACCTAAATAATGAAAACAAAAGCCATATGAAGAATTAGTGAAGAGCATTTCAGGAAGAGTAACCTTTAATGCCTAGGCCCTAAAAAAGGGGGGAAACTCAGTAAACTTGAGAAAATGAAAAAAAAAAAGTATGACTATAATAATTATGCAGAAGAGTGGCACGAGAAGATTTGCAGAGGTATTTGGGGGTCAGTACACACAGTCTTGTTAAGCCATTCTAAGAAATCTGGACTCATTAAGGATGGTAGAGAAATCACTGAAGGGCTTTAAGTAGGGCAGCAACACTTGCTGTTATAAAAGATGGATTGGAAAGGGACAGAATGGAAGTGGGGAAATCAAGTACTTAGGAGGCTGTGGTAGGAGTATAGGCAAAGTATGATGGTGGTTTGACTATGATACTGTAGTAGGGATTGGAGTAGGGGAGAGATTTAAGATATATCATGGAGGTAGAATCAAAAGGGCTTTCTAGTGGATTGTTTTCACATATTTGAGAAAATGAAGGGAATCAAAGTTGAGAAATAATATGGTGCTAAGTTATTGATTTTGGGAGAATGTTTTGGGTGGGGAATACAGCAATTAAGAATAATTAGAGGAGGGCTTCCCTGGTGGCTCAGTGGTTGAGAGTCCGCCTGCCGATGTAGGGGACACGGATTTGTGCCCCGGTCCGGGAAGATTCCACATGCTGTGGAGCAGCTGGGCCTGTGAGCCATGGCCACTGAGCCTGCGCGTCCGTAGGCTGTGCTCCGCAACGGGACAGACAACAGTGAGAGGCCCGCGTACCGCAAAAAAAAAAAAAAAAAAAAAAAAAAAAAGAATAGAGGAAAAATAAAGAGCTCAGTTTTAGATGTGGTGTTTGATACATGTGAGACATCTTATGTAAGCAACAGATATCTGAACCCTCTGTTCTTATACCTTTTGATTCTGGTCATAGTAATTGCATACCTTTTTTCTAAGAACCATCTATTTACCTTTTTATGTACAATACCCAGCAAATTTCTGGGGTCACAGTTGGTGCTTAATACATATTTAATAATCTTCTCAAAAATAAACATCTTTTCCCCTAAACTCTACATTTATCAGTGTGTCTTCATCCAGACTGTAAAATTTCAGATGATTCTAGTCCACGTCTTCCGAACAGTGCTTGAAGCTTAGAATAGAGAATACTATTCTGGGTCGAATTCACTTTGCAGTCTGACCAATTTCCCACTACCCGCCCCATTCCCCCACCCCCGGGCTGGTTTTTAAATTCCTAGATTGAATTCTATACTTTGTCATTTGCCATAAAAAAACTCAAGATACTCCTACTTGGACAAGTGGGGACCACTTTTCAAAGTTAGCACTGAACCAGAGCACATTTCCTGATAGCTTCAAACTACAGTGGGACTCCCATAATTGTGGTCTTGCCCCAGACCCTCTCAACCCACCCCTTTTCCCCCAATAACTTGACTTAGGGATAACTAAAAATGGCAGCAGCAGGTTAACTGGCAACAATCCACAAATTTGCTTTAACTTTTAAAATCCAACATTTCAGATTTTTGTTTAAAAAAATGGGCATTTAACATTTTTGATTTCTGTGGGAACTTTCTAGCTTGCTTAGTAACAACTTTGTCTTAGATCACTAAGAAATCTTACCTTCAGGAAAACGGCGTAAGTAATCTGCTAAATAACAAAGTCTTGCTAATAATAATTAGCCCGGGCTTCCCTACCAGAAAGGCCTCCTCAGAATGACTAGAGAAGGTAAGTGTGTAGTTTACTCCTTCCTTGTTCCCCCCCAAAGTGTGCTCTCTGCTCTGTATGTACATGTAACTTTTAAAATATTTAAAGGCGGGGCAAGAGTCTCACGTCCATATTTCCCAATTAGCTTGGCATGATGCCCTACAATAAAGTGCTTATTTTTCACATGGGAATCTCTTTTACAAATGAAGATGAAAATATATATATTATCTTTTAAGTAACTGCTTATGTAAGTGATACTGCAGATACCAGGGAGTATAACTAAACAAGAATATAATTAAACTTTCTTCTTCCTATGCATGTTAGGTCTATTGCTGGTTAACACTTTTTCAGGCTGTATCATTTATTACATCAAGGCACACTGCAAAGCTGCTTATAATCCCTTTGCCTAAAAAGTGAGGTCAAATGATATTAAGATGCCAAAGATCAGCCTGCACAATCCTCTTCTACTTCTAGTCAACACAGTCAACAATCCAAAATAACTAAATGGAGAACAAAAATGTGTATTTTCTTCCAATTACAATAATTCCCATTGGTAACAGAACTGAAATGCTAAACACTCACTTGGCAGACTTACCGAAAAAAATTTCAGGTCGGGCAGTTGAGATAAAATCATGACTGAACACTTGCCAAATCCACCCTCACTTACCTCCTCTCAGCATTACCTCCCACCAATAGTTCCTCAAATAAAAGACTAGATGAGTCAACCCCAAATTTAAAGTGTAGGAGCCAACCCCCACCCCCAACATCCCCCCCAAACACTGGGGCAGCTAACCAAGGCTTGGGGGTGTAAGCCACAGACCAGAGACACTTGCTATCTGCTCTTTTATTTTCCCAATGAGTAGCAGATGTGCTCTTGTCAACCAGTTACGTGAGCTGATGGGGAGGACAAGGCATTTTGGAAATTTGCTTAGAGCAGCAAGTCTTTGAGCAATAGTTGTATCAATACTAAACCACAGCAGCTTATAACCAAACACATCAACCACACCCTCATCTGTCCCAGATGTGTATTTTACAGTTTCTTGCATACGTTACCAAAAATTAAAGTCTTATATCTGGCAAATTATATACAATCTGCAATGTGCAGTTATTGCTACCGTGTCTTCCCTCTTTCAATGGTAAACTGTTCTTTTCTTTTAGGAGGAAGTTCAACTTTCATATATTAGAGATCCCAGACTATTTCCCTACTCCTATTTGGGATTCTACTTGAGGGAAAAGGGGGTTGGGAGTGGTTGTGAAACGTCTGATAAATACTAGGTTAAACCAAAGTTTTAAACAGTTCCTTAAGCAGGATGTCTCAGACTCTTTAATATAATGATGTGCGTTATTATAAATCTCTGGGAGGTAGGGGAATAAAGCATGTAGCATGTGCAAAGCACATTTGCTCATGGAATCCTTTTCATGGAACGTGTGGGATTGAGGGTTTCACAGAACACACTGGGAAATGCTGGCTTAGGTATATGTTAGTTTTGACAGGCTAGCTTGGTACTTACTTTGTAACACGGAGTCTATGAAAAAAATCATTTTTTGAGTTTGAAACATTCTGTTCAGAGACAAACTTGTGGAATGCAAACCAAATCACATGAATTTAGACATCTCCAGCCACTGTATAATTGTACTTTTGAGATTTTTTTCAATGGTATATAAACCTCAAACAAAATTTCCAAATTTCTTCAGATTAAAGTAAAAAACAAAAACTCAAACTAAACACCTGAAAAATGCTACTCCTAAAGCACACGATGTGTATCAATAATCCAAATAAAGTTTACTTGTAAGGTACAACTGCAAAAATGAGGGAATTTCTACATCTAAAAAGGCATGGATAAAGAGTATGAAATTTAGTTACATCTGGATTTGAATCCTGTCAACTGGCATGTATGAGACATTGAGACTGAAGAATTTGGCCAAGAGCATTTTCCTCACTTACAAAGTGCTGATAAGATACCTGTTCTGCGTGGTTGTTTTGAGGATTATATATTGGACACCTAGCACAATGCTGGGCAACTAAACAAACTACTCTGTCACAGTGTAGTTCAAGACCCTCTCCTGGTATCCAGAACATTTAGCCAATGGAACACGATAGCTGGGTAACAAGAAAATAAAATCCACACACAATCGTCATATTACTGTATTTTATTACAATATGTTCGGTGTACTGATTTAAGAGGAAAAAATGTAAACAAAACGGAAGTCTAGGGAAAAATGGCACTTTGCTTTAATCTTCAATTTAAAGTTATTTTTAACAATCCATTTATACCATTATATGTCTCAGATTTTAAAGAGCATCATTGCTGAATTTCAGACTGAAAAATAAACAGAAAAGATGACATCAGAGGAGTTAAGCAGAGAAGAGATATTGATTAAAAAATTGAAAGTAAAATCTACTTTGGCTAGAACTGAACACTGACAGATAACTTTCTCCAAAGGAAAATCTAACTTGAGTCATGAAGGTCCATTTTTTGTGTAGTTCAATACTGTGTCAATTAGGAATTCATGACGATGAACAGTTTTACTCAGTCACATTTGACTACCTAAAATTCTACTGGGCATGCTATTTGCCATGTCTTATTCCTCTTACATAACTATCTACTTCCTGAAACCAGATATGCAAGTTTGCCTGTGATTTAAGTTTCAAGAAATAGTTTGTAGAAAACACCAAAAGGATCAGTTGTTAAAGGTCTTACCTTTTCTTCACTGTATAGCAGCTATTTCTACAAATAAAGAGCATGTGGATACTTTCTAAGGACTCGAAATGAGAACCAAAAACAGAGGTCTGTGCGCATGAACATATGTACACACATATGTATAAGCTTAAATACCCCCAAACAGGTTTAAACAGGTAAGAATACCTCAACATTCTAAATTCAGAAAGTAGAGATAAACGTTGTTTATAAATCAGTAGTATTACTAGCTAATATGTTTTAGTTAGAACACTATACCTGCAGTTCAAAAGTACTGATTGGATTCCATTAAAAGAAAAAGACATTCAAATTAATAAAAACATTCTTCTAACAGCAAAGAATTCTCCCACTTCTTATTTATTTTGACATATTGATATTTCTATAAACTTGCAAGTGGAAGAAAAGCTGTTCAATAAAAGCCAATTCATACATACATACAGTATACAGAAATTATTTTAAAAGTCCGTTCATATAATGGATTCCTTTGGTACTAACAAAAAATTAAGATACAAATAATTGACTAGAAATGAAACCATCACTAAACTAAGATACACAGGAACTGCACTTCATTTCAGGGAAAAAGTCCAAATCTTACTGTGTTAGAAGAATAAAGTACATTTGTCATAGTATACATTATGATATTCCCTTAAAGCAGGAACTATTTAAGGTTTTTAAATTTAAAAAGTGTTCAGATTTACTTCTGTCTATACATTCAGGAACTATCATCATATCACTGGTTACACACAATTCTCTCATCATGCAAAAAAAACCCCCAAAAGCCTCAGTTAGTTGTTTTCTAAGGTCTAATTAAGTCAAACAATAAACTAATAATAGCACTTTAATTAGCAAGCTGTAAATCAGAGGTGTAGAAATTCTGCAGTTGAATTGTATTTCCTGTCTATAGTACTGCTGCTATTCAATCTATTTTCTCCATGTATTAGAAGAACTAATAGGCATTGATAGTCAAAATAAGATTTGCATTGTTGCAGCAAATGACAGAATATGTGAGAAAAGGAAAAGTTCCTAATGTCACGACAATCTTTATGATCCTTTATAAAGGTAAAGGATTCTGTGCATATGCGTGGAAAGGAGTAAGAAACAAAGGTAGGACGTTAAGACAAGTAGATAAAGGGAATGCTGAGACTATATTAGAATTATATTTATTTTAAAAACTGATCTGAAGTCTGCCCATCGAGAGTACAAAAAAAAAGTCAGAGCAGACGTTAGTGCAAGTTTAACCTGATAATTTATTTGTGGAAAAAGCTAGTTTTGATGAGAAAAAGTTTAATCCTTTCCTTGTAAACATAAAAGAAACGCAACAGGAATTTTAAAGGTAGTATACCAGAAAATGCAACAGTAACTCTTATAATTCTTTTCAATTAAACAGACAAGTTGAAGATGCATGTTAAAATACTTTTCAGACTGAATATTTATCAGCCTGTATGATCTGTTGTTCCAATTGGATTTTGATTTTTAAAAAACCTAATTTTTTATAAGAGCTATCACATCTAGAAGTGAAGAAAATAAATTAGATCCCTCTCCCTCCCCAAAAGATATTAACTTCTAAAGCATAAAAAGCTATATATCTTATACAAATTAACCAGTGTTCTTACAAAAGTAATGTAGTTTTGGACTGATGACATTATGCTGTATTTGTGGTGAAGTACTAGGCACAAGAATATATGTATCAATTAGGCATTTTCAGTCTATTTAGTCTCTAAAGTTATTTAATTCTTGGCAATATATAATAACTGGTACGCATTTTGGTACTTAAGTCATGAATTGTAGAGAACAAGAAGCAGTATGTTATAGTAATGGTTTGTATCTGACAATTACTGTGCTGAACGAATCCCTTCTATGAGCTCTTTGATTTGTTTTGCAGTTGGTCACATGTAGTAGATCCTGCAATGATAAAAGAAAAAACAGCAACATAATTTGTTTGTTGAGTACTGCCAAACTTGGAACTACCTGAGCTAAAGTTTCCTTCCACTGCTATGTATGATAAACAAATAGAAAGATCTAAAAAACAAGTAAGATATTTCATGCAGACTGATCAGTATGATATGAAAGAATCTGTATACCCCGTAAATAATATAAAGAGCAGAACAGGTGTATCTATTTAAGTGACAGGACAAATAGGTTTCAGGTTGAACACTTTTGTGACTAAATCACAGGTGGATAGCTAAGAGTTTATTACAACTCAAATATCCAGAACTATAAAAGATTTGTGTTTATGATATAAAAATGATAAAAAATTTCCTGAGAGTCTAAACATGCCACATTTCTTTTTATAAAAACAGTAATAAAACAGGTGGGGATGGGCAGGAGTGTAGAAGAGGGGGAAAAGAAGGAAAATGATAAAAAAGTAATGGGTGCCATAGATCCTTGGAGATTTTAAAAGCTGGTTAAATTTTTTTAAGGGCCCAAGAACAGAAAATAAATAATGAACTTTCTTCTCTATGCCTTATTATGTAGTCTTTTCTATCTTTGTGGACGTTATTGAAGCAAAGTAGTATATACTCCTATGTAAGGAGTACTTCATCTCCACTGAAGAAAAATCGGCGTTAATACAAATTTTAATCATCTATTACACTTAAATGAAAAAAATGTATTTATGTGTTAAATCTGTGAAATCCAATGTTTTAGAAGCAGAGACAGACAAAAGGTCAGATTTATTTTTCAAAAGCTGTGGCTTAAAAAACAAATCCCTTTAATATTTGGCATAGTGGTGCTGGTACAAATTTCCATTGGCAAATGAAGGGTATTCCCAACGCTTTGTTAGAGTCGCTACAAATAGATACTGAAAGTCTGAGAAGAAACTGATGAAAAGTTATAACCCAGAAACATCTGCATTGAATACATAAAAAGAGATCACCAAGATATAGGTAACAGGGAAACAAAGACCAACTAGGAGATAGGTCACCTAAAAATGGATAATAAATTTAAAGAGAGAGACATACAACAATAATTACTCAAGATAAAGTTTGTTCAAGTTAAACAGACTATGGTGAATAAAATGGAAAGAAAATGCTGTATGAAACAAACTGAAACGCAAAAGCATAACATGGAATAACAAAAAAATATTGTCATCCTGCTATTATAATGAGCACAGTCATCAGGTTCTACCATAGAATCACTTATATTTCATATCTGCTCACCAAAACAATAATATAATAATTATTTACTTTCCTAAGACTTAATCATCCAAGGCACAACATATAAAAGTAAGTTACTAGGGAGGGTGGGAGGGAGGGAGATGCAAGAGGGAAGAGATATGGGAACATATATGTATAACTGATTCACTTTGTTATAAAGCAGAAACTAACACACCATTGTAAAGCAATTATACCCCAATAAAGATGTTAAAAAAAAAAAAAAAGTTACATCTCCACTCAAAAGCACCAGTTTGCAGCACAAAGAGTAGGTAGATGGGCACAAAATCTGCATTAATGGTATAGAAGATTCACCTTTGTTGAATGCCAGAATAACAGTTTATGAAAAATAAATAAATAAAATCAATTTTCTATGACTGATCGAGAGTTGGTAGGCTGCAATGGCTGTTTGTCTGAGACTTAAAACAAACAAAAATCAGCCAAATAATTTGTTGACCCAACAGTCAAAAGAATCAACACTGGAAAGACATGACATACTTTATGCTTGAAGGGATGTTAAAACAAATCTTCCATGTTAAAAACGTTTCTTTAAAAAGTTTAAACCTTAATTGACATTGTTACGACAGACAAAATATGATCTGAACCATTAAAAACAAAGTATAGCTTAATATGAAGACAAACATCATTGCTTAAAGTCAAGTAGACCAAACAACATAGACATATAACATAACATATGGGCTTAAATCAACTCTGAGCATAAAAACATTATTTTGAAACTGACCAACAGGGGGTTGAAATTTTCTAAACTTTTGCCATAAAAAGTGAATTTTAGAAAAATTTTCTGAGGTTCTTCAAAGTTGAGAGCAAAATAAAGTATATTATTTAGGTACAAAGGACCACAAGTGTCTCAGTGATATTTTCAAAACACCTAACCTTGATTTGATTCTTCTGTATTCATGCTTTCTCCAGCTGCAGTCTCTGACATTTCTTCATCCTCCTCCTCATCACGTAGGTCTTTTGAAATTAATTGTCTAGCTAATTTAATATTCAGTCCTTCATTGTAGTGAAGCTTCCTTTTCATTTCAAACTGTCGCTTTTTTTCTACAAGATACAAAAAAGTAGGCGTCTTTAGCTCAAAGACTGGCAAACTACAGCCTGTGTCTATTTGGTAAGTAAAGTGTTATGGAACACAGTCACACTCATTTGCTTTTGTAATGCTTAAGACTGCTTTTGTACTCAATGGCAGAGTTGAGTAGTTGCAATAGAGACCATATGGCCCTCAAAACCTAAAATATTTACTGTCTGGCCGTTTATAGAAAAAGTTTACCAACCTTTGCCTTAGATGCTTCAAGTACATCTTAATGGGAGACTGAGAGTAAGAGCCATTAGTAGTTATATTTGTGAAGGAAATTTAAAGATATAAGAAAATTCTCCAGATAGAGTTGAATAGGAAAAAAGGAAAACTATAATACCATATACATACTATGTACAAAGCCTGCGTGCATGCACATGTGCACACAGACACAAAATAAGACTCGGCAATTAACAACCGTTAATTCTGGGTCAAGGAACTATGGGGTAATTTTAATGTTTTCAAGTTTTCTATTTTTATAATTCAGAAAAAATTCCCTTAAAAAATTCTTATTATGCATTAAGAAATTGCCATGATTTAAAACATTGCTGGCTCTAAAGAGGGAGGGAGGGAGGGAGGGAAGAAGGGACGGGGGGAGGAAAAAAAAACAAACATTGCTGGCCTAAAAACATAACCTCATTCCCAGAGTAATTTTAAGAAAAATGTATTATTAGGAACAGTAAAGTGATTCTAGACTATTCATTATTTATAGTCTTCACCACAGAAACAAAAAAAGCTGTAAATCAACACAACTGACCATATTTTATCAATATATAGCACTTTAAAGATCAACTTTAAGAAATATTATAAGATTTTAGAATTTCTTTGACCAGTAAATTGAAAGACAAAAAAGGAGTCGACATAAAATTGCCAACTGTTTATTTTGTCAAGAGCATTAAAACTCATTCACCATAGGTTTATTATGGTATTCATAAAAATATTTTAATGCCAAAAAGGCGTAAGAGAAATCTCTCAGAATAAGGCTATTCAAAGTACTTTCTCTATGTCCCCTAATTCCCTCTATTGAACCCACATCCCCTGCAGTGGAAGCGCGGAGTCTTAACCACTGGATCGCCAGGGAAGTCCCTCCCTTTAAGTTTTTATCATCTATGCTTATTTATGTTCTAAACACTGGCATTTACAGTTGTCACTACTGATCAGTCACTTTTCAGCCTCTATTTGGGTTGGGAGAAGGAAAGTTCCGAGATCAACATCCATATCATCATCCCATAAACATTTGTTGCAAACTACCAAGATCTTGCCAGCCATCTTTCTCCTTCTCTAAGTTACTTTTGTGATTTGTTTTACTCTTTGAGAGTACCATATTGTAGAAGAAAGTAAAAATTTTTTAAAAAAATCAATAAAAGACCAAATCCTCATGACTAAATTTTTAGTGATGACTTTCAGATGATGTAAAGGCCAAGATTAAAAAACAACAAAAAATGATTCTAATTGCCTCCAATACCAGATACATTTACTAAAAAGGTAAGACTTTTTCTCAGTACAAAGTAACACATGTTCTTTTTCATGCAACTTAAAAGAACTTACAAAGTTTAAAAAAAAGCTAGAAACTTAAAAATCACTCAATCTCCGCACTCAGAAATTATCATTAATATTTTATGACTCGACTTTTTTCTAAAAATGTATTTTTTATAAAAATGAATCATACCTTGTTGTATGTATATGCTATTTTCTCACTTACTGTATAGTTAGAATGACAACGCCCAGGAAGTCTCAGTTTATGCCTATTGTCTGATGGAGCTGTATTAGTGATCCTTTCACTCTTAAAATAATCCAGAGTTTAGACAATAAAGTATATGAAGATAGAGTAAAATTCTGCCACGTACATAGCAGATCTACACAATTTTTAGAAGGTTATAAAGTAGTGAGTTATAATTTAATCCCCTAACTTGGTCAAAGGTTTCTGATTTCCCCCTTTGTATTTTCTTTGTTTTTTATGATGTAATATATAGTTGACCCTTGAACAACGTGGGGATTAGGAGTGCCTACTCTCCTCACAGTTGAAATCCACATATAACTTTACAGTTCGCCCTTCATGTTCACAGTTCCGCATCTGTGGATTCAACCAACCGCAGACTGTGTAGTAGGTATTTAGTATAAGTGGACCTGCACAGTTCAAACCCATGTTGTTCAAGGTTCAACTTACATATCTGTGCATCTGTTCTATTATTTTCTCAACATTAGTTAGTGGTTTTTTTTTCGTTTTTTTTTTGCGGTACATGGGCCTCTCACTGTTGTGGCCTCTCCTGTTGCAGAGCACAGGTTCCGGACGCGCAGGCTCAGCGGCCATAGCTCACAGGCCCAGCCGCTCCGCGGCATGTGGTATCTTCCCAGACCCAGGCACGAACCCGTGTTCCCTGCATCGGCAGGCAGACTCTCAACCACTGCGCCACCAGGGAAGCCCTAGTTAGTGTTTTTTTAAACTGTGCCTTATAATCCTTTAGTAAGTTATAACCAGCATTTTAAAAAAATGAAAACAAAATAAACTGGATAGAACATATCACATATAGTAAAGGTTAAGTAATGTTTTGTGAAATTTTAATTTTTATAATTTTATGTTTACATGTATGCTGAGTGGCACTTGGTAAAAAATGTTTGAGAAACATTGAAATAAAGCCTGGGAAACTGAATTGCTAGAGCAAAGGGTGTCATTTTCTTTTAAAGCTTTGGGCTCATATGTTGCCATATCGCCATCCAGAAAAGCCAAACCATTTTTCACACCCACCAATTGTATATGAATAACTTATTTCTCCACATTCACACCAAAAGGGATATTGTCATTCTTTTTAATTTTTGTTGATCTGAAAGGAAAGAAAGGCACCACGACGCTGTTTTAATTTGTAGTTTCTTATTCCTAAGAGTTGATCTTACGGTATTTTTCTTTTGTCAATTATAGTAATAGTCTAAGAAGATGATTTCTTTTTAATTCTAAGAGATATTAAACTCAGTTTTGCTTGTTATATATTTTAGTTTTGCAATACTCAAAATTTATTATATAATTTATGCATTTATTTTGTAGAAAGCTAACATAAGTGGTCTCAACCTTCTTTGAATATTAATTTTACTTATAATCTTTGTATGGCAGAGCAACATAATGCCAAAGAGTACAAAAATTTTCAGGTTTCAGGCCCAGCTCTAATAATAATCAACTATCCATGTGAACGTGACAAGTAAATTATCCTTTTTATACTTTCTTTGGCTATTTTTAAAAATAATGGAGAATATACCAATTATTTTAAGTTATTAAAAGTTAATATTTACTGAGTACTTACAATATGCCAGAATCAGTGCTAAGTGTCTTAAATTCTTTATCTCATTTAATACTCAAAAATGACTCCAAATATTTTTATAGCCCCCCATTTAGAAATGAGGAAACTGAGGGTCAGAGAAATTAGGCAAATTAGGTAAGTGACATACCTAGAGTACAAACTTAGATCTATCTGACTCCACAGCCAATATTTTAATTGTTATGTTACTAGTTACAAGATAAGATTTTCTTTTTCTTTTCTTTTTTTTTTTTTTTTTTTTTTTTTAGGATCTTCCCGGACTGGGGCACGAACCCGTGTTCCCTGCACCGGCAGGCGGACTCTCAACCACTGCGCCACCAGGGAAGTCCCCAAAATAAAATTTTCTAAGAATTTCTTTAATAAACAAGGATGTTCAGACATGTAATTTATTTAAAAGCAATAAACACCTGTATCAGTAACCCTTACGACTGGGCACTTGAACTTGTGAAACTGTAACTAGTGAAATGGTTCCCCCTGCTGGCTAACTCCTGGAACTACAATTTGAGGGAAAATCCCTTAATGAAACTGACAATAGAGGTTAATAAAAATTCCCTGTTCTCAATAGATCACGTTTTCAGAGAATAAGGAATCAACAAACTCTAGGAACAATTTCTATCTGAAACCGTTTCAAAGGCCTTTGGGGTATATTTTGGGAAAATAAATCAGGAAGTCACTGAGGATAGAATATAATACAATTTGAGATTATGCTATATATTTCTTTCTTGTATAGCACTCAAACTATCATAGTTTTGTTCAATACACTACATTCTAAAGATGATACGAGGGAATAGCAAATTGTACCTTTACAGCTACACATGACAAAGATCCTGACAGTTAACTAGCAAATATTCAGAATCTTAGTTCTAAAGTTTCTAAACTTCTTTACAGTACAGGTAGTTTCTGCATTTCAAGCCTTCAAGTAAACAAACTACTCGATCTCTTTTTTCTTTTTTGTGAGGGTGTGTGTTTTTCTTGCATCTTTTTTCCTATATATAGGCTTGGTTTTCCCTTTTAAAAATAATTGAAGGGACTTCCCTGGTAGTGCAGTGGTTAAGAATCCGCCTGCCAATGCAGGGGACACGGGTTCAATCTCTGGTCTGGGAAGATCCCACATGCCGCGAAGCAACTAAGCCCGTGCACCACAACTACTGAGCCTGCGCTCTCGAGCCCGTGAGCCACAACTACTGAGCCCGTGAGCCACAACTGCTGAAGCCCGCGTGCCTAGAGCCCGTGCTCCGCAACGAGAAGCCACTACAATGAGAAGCCCGCACATCGCAACGAAGAGTAGCCCCCACTCGCCGCAACTAGAGAAAGCCCACGTGCAGCAATGAAGACCCAACGCAGTCAAATAAATAAATTATTAAAATATAATTGAAAATAAACTATATAAGCAATTTTCAGTTCCTGAGATTATACATTCACATCCTTCAAAATTATAAAAAGCAACAAAGTGAAATATTTTCCATCTTTCCTTACCTCCACAGATAAGAACTATTACTTGTAAAAACAGGAACAATGAATAGGTAGCAATGCCTTAACTGTGTATGTACTGTGTATGTAAAAGAGCCTCTTTCATCCTTGTTGAGAGGGTTATATTTATCTCCTTTCCTGTGACACTTCTGTTCTTTCTGTTCAATGGGACCTAACAAAAATCTTTATTCCAAGTCTGACCATCTTGATTCATCTGGTAAGCTTCACCAATGCCTTAATACAGAAAAAGCACAAGCAACTGAGAAATTAGCTCTTACTGCTATCCACTTTAAGATCATCCAAACACTCAATGACCCTAAATGTATTAATTTAATAAATATTTACTGAGCATCTACCTGGTATAGATGCTTGGTACAAAGAAAGGAACAAAAAGTACAAAGAAAGGAACACATGTTAATTCCTTTACAGACAGTAATATTTTCTTGAAATGGGGGGTGTGTGGAGCTGTCATACAGTAAACCCACACAAGTAGAAACTGAATTATAAAAATGTTCCTCCTTAATCTCCCACCATCCACCTCCTAAAAAGGAAAACCATTTGACAGTCTTCTATATAATGTATTTATCTTAGCAAAAATTATTAGCAATGCTAAAAGCAGTAAAAGAAAGAAACTACCTCGTTCTTCAGGTGAGAGGTCACTATCCTCATCTTCACTGCTTTCTTGTTCACGAACTCGACACTTTGGCTCCGAGCTTTCAGCAGCAGCAGTTAATCTATACAACAATCATTTAAAAAGAAATCAATACTGTGATAGTCTTATATTAGTTGAGTGTCTCACTCTACTTTTTTTTTTTTTTTTGCAGTACACGGGCCTCTCACTGTAGTGGCCTCTCCCGTTGCGGAGCACAGGCTCCGGATGCGCAGGCTCAGCGGCCATGGCTCACAGGCCCAGCCGCTCCGCAGCATGTGGGATCTTCCCAGACCGGGGCACGAACCCCTGTCCCCTGCATCGGCAGGCGGATTCTCAACCACTGCGCCACCAGGGAAGCCCTCACTCTACTTTTTAGTCTCATAAAAACATCTAAAGATCATTAATATGCTAGCTATAACCTGATGAGGAACATAAAAAGCAAGAGAGTGGGACTGTATATAGAAACCAATAAACAAGAAGAGTGGAAGTTGACAAACCCATGAACAGCAAACAGAGCTTTTTTTCAGGAATTCAACTTATTTTGCCTTTCTCACTTCTATCTTTAAAACCCAGGTGACAGGATATTAAAAAGCAAAAACAGAAAAACCTCCATTCAGGGAACTGACATAGGGAATCTGTGTACCAGCTTCTGGTTCTCAATCTACATACCTTGATTTTAACCTAGAAATAAGACTATGTAAGTTGCTATGAAAAAAACAGATAAACTTATTTATTTAGCACATGCTTTTTATTTACACTTGTACAAGTAACGTAAAATGCCTTTAACTCTGAAGAATTAAAAACAGCATGAGAAAAATGCTTTATAGTCATCAATACTTACTTCCTAGCTAAGATATCTGGGGTCAGGGCTTCAGTGGTTTCTGAATCACTCAGTGCATCTTCATCATCACCTACCATACTAGGATGATAAATACATTATAAATTAATACCTGAACTATAATTTTTCAAGCAGGAAAACAAGGTAGAGAAACATAATTCTATTGACTAGAAGTATCAATGTATTTATGGCTCTGTTGTCATCTTTGAAGTTTAATTTTACACTGTTTCTATTTGATGCAAATATTTAAAAGTACAGCACCAATCAAGAAAAGCCTTCAAATAATTTTTAAAAAAGAAAAAACATGCAAAAAAAACCCCCACTGCAACTATAAAAATAAATACTGAAAACACGAATCATCTGGAGGGGAAAAAAAAAACTTCAGTTAGTCCATCCAGTGGCAGGGAAAAAATAATGCAGAAGAACCCTATCCAGCTTTAGAATATGTATTTGTACATCAACCTGAAGATAAGACACAAATGATCTATGCAGACACAGGTTAGGTAAAATAACAAAATTAGATCCTAAGACCTAATTCAGGAAGTTTAAAAGCTATTTAGCTTACGCAATCTACTCTCTAATGAAATATTTGCTCCCCACATAATTGCGAAAAATGGTTACCTTTATTATTTAAATATAAACAGTTTTAAAATAATGGCTACAGCTATTTATTTTTGAATCATGTTTGATCTTAATTTTTTTAGGATAGTTATCTCCAACCAACACAGATAAGGGATGTCTACTACCTTTATTGAAAAGGAAGAAAGCATTGACTTTGGCTTCTGGTACAATAGAAGTTTTAGGTTACGTTTTAAAGTATATACCTGTAATTAGGAGAAAAATAAGGATCACTTTCATAAATGACATGTCTACTTCTTCCCTCAAGCTTTATTAGTACTGAGTTTCAGTATCTGTACCTCCTATTTCATTATTTTTCTCCCCTTGTCACAATCATGTTAATTCTTGTTTTTACTGTTTTTGCTATTATCAAGTTATCTCAACTTATCTTCCAAAGTTTCATCCATTGATTTAAAACAGAATTTCTTTAACGCTATTTTAATAGTAACTTCTAGATTTATATTGTTTTACTTCAGTGACAAATACAAAATATTTCAGTCCTGAAAATCTTTATTTTTTTCAATACAATCTGGGCATGATCTGAATTAGGTATTTCTAACTTATTTAGAATCTCATTATGTTTATTGGTGCCTTATTTTTGTCTTCATACTAACTACAGCCATACACTATCATTTTACAACTCATTAAAAAAATGATAATGAGTCATTTGAGTCTGGAAGACTCAAAACTAACAATTACAATGCAATTATATGAACTACAATATCATGTAAGTTCAAAAATAAGGACATGAAACAGTAGTAATGTCCACTTGTCTTTGCATGGATTAAAAAAGAGTTACCATCTGTGAAGTTATCCCTTTCTGCAAAGAGAATGAATAAGCCTCTGCCACCTACTTAGGAAGCAAACAAGCCCAGCTCTCATCTTCCTTTACAAATAGATGACTTTAAGGAAGGCAAAAGTCACTTTGTATATATCATTAGCAGCTAGGGACCACTGAGGTGCAATGAATAAACATTTACTACTATAATTATAATGTAAAAAATGGATTCCATAAAGTTCCATATTACTTTTACTATTACACAAAAATATGCAGTTGAGTTATTAATTAGTGTTCCAGTAACAAATATAAAAAAACAAAGATTCAAATCATCTGTTATCCAGAAGCTCATGTCAAATGCAAAATGGAAACAAGTCAAAAAAGGAATGCTGTGTACAAAACATTACCTATGGTAAGGAGTGCTAGGTTCATCTATTTTCATTAAACCATAGTCTTTGTCTGCTGGATGATATGTCGCCAGGATGTTCATTTCATCCCACTTCTGGGACTTTTTACTACAATAAGAAGAAAAAAAATTTTTCCTCAATGTAGTGAAAGATACAAAATGTACACATCTAAAATTCACGAACATCCAAATCCCACATTGCAATTTCTATTTGACTGCTAACTTCTATTTTTACATCTACTTTCTTGGAACAGAAACTGACTTGGGTAAAAGCCATAAGTAACTACAATAAAGTGTCAGTAAATATTTTACAGAATACTTAGTGCCCACATATTAAAAACACATTACAGTTGTCCCTCGGTATCCTCAGGGGATTGGTTCCAGGACTGACACAGATACCAAAATCCAAGGATGCTCAAATCTCTTCTATAACATGGCGTAATATTTGTATATAATCTCTGCACATCCTCCTGTATACTTTAGACCATTACTAGATTACTTATAATGCCTAATACAATGTAAATGCTATGCAAATAGTTGTAAATACAATATAATACAATGCAAATAGTTGCTGGCACATGGCAAATTCAAGTTTGGTTTCTGAAACTTTCTGGAATTTTTTTTCCAGAATATGTTTGATCCATGATTGGTTGAATCTGAGGATGCAGAACCTGTGGATATGGAGGGATAAACAGATTCTTCACCAGGCATTCAAAAAACGATTACATTATGACATGTTTAATCTTCATCTGGCCTATAGAGTAACAGCAAAAGCTGGAATTTACACATTGCCTGATCTCAGTAGTTAAGGATTTTGGATCTACGATATATTTTTAATAGTTTGATAAAAAACACAACAGCAATATTTTCCTTGGCCTAATTTTTTTAGCAGTATCTATAACAATCAAAATAATCATAACATAAAACTACAGAGAAGACCTCATTAAATTCAGATACCATTAATAAAGATTTAGATTACACATAAAATTATACCTCAGTTGTTTTTTTTTAAATTTAGAAATATAACGATTTGCTGATAAATGGTTTCAGATCACCTGGAATAAATCTACTTAAGAAAACTAGAAATGCTTTGTAAATGCTTTATGAACATCCATTAGTGTCCATTCAACAAAATATTTGTACAACTACTAAGGTGCTCAATAATTAAATGCCTTAATTAGAAATCCTTATCTACTCATTAAAAAGGACATCAACAACCTCTGTGCCAGCCAACAATCTGTTACATATACAATTTGTAACTTGGTTATATACTTAAAAATAAAACTACCTTAAAAAAAAACAATGTAGACTTTACACAGATTCAAATCATCCTTTCCATATTTGCTCAACATTGGTGAGGTTTTACTGCAGATATTTTCAATTTTCCTAAATCTACCAATACCTGGATCTTGAACTGCTCTTGAAGAAAGACATTTAAAAAATTTTAATATTATATTCTCTTCTCCATGTTCTGAGTCACCTTAAAAATTACATGTGCCCACTCGTGGCAGTTAAGCCTGACTTTATGTTCTTCTGCTTTCTACCATAAAGGGCCCACAGTGTCCCCATTTAAGGCCAATCACTTTTTTCCTTCATATTTTTATTGTGGTAGAATATACATAACATAAAATTCACCATTTTAACCATTTTTTTTTTTTTTGCTATTCGCGGGCCTCTCACTGTTGTTGCCTCTTCCGTTGCGGAGCACAGGCTCCGGACGAGCAGGCTCAGCGGCCATGGCTCACAGGCCCAGCCGCTCCGCGACATGTGGGATCTTCCCGGACTGGGGCCCGAACCCGTGTCCCCTGCATCGGCAGGCGGACTCTCAACCACTGCGCCACCAGGGAAGCCCCATTTTAACCATTTTTAAGTGAAGAGTTCTGTGACATTAAGTACATCACATTATTGTGTAACCATCACTATCATCCATCTCTAGAACTTTTTCATCTTCCCCAGCTGAAACTCTGTACCCAATGAACACTACCCCTCACCCCCGCCACAACAACCATTCCATTTTCTGTCTCTAAGACCACTCGAGGTACCTCTTATAAGTGGACTGATACTGTATTTGTCCTTTGTGGATGGCTTATCTCACTTAATGTCTGTATGGTTCATCTATGTTGTGGCATGTGTCAAAATTTTCTTCCTTTTTAAGGCTGAATAATATTCAATTGCAGACTAAGTACTATTAACTACAACTTCCTTTTAAGCCTACTTACCCTTAGTTTTATCAAGAGGCAAATGTTGGCCTAGATATACTCCACAGGTGACTGCCACTACAACTCCCATTCCCGCCCCCCACCAAACAGAAGTTTCTTCACCATGAAAAAATCAAAATCTTAAGTTTATAAGAAGCTAAAAATTAGTGGGTCGTTTATTTTTAAAGCACAGAAGTAACATTTCTTCTTCAAAAAACTGCTTTTTTATTCATTCAGCAAGGTACTCACCTGAATTTTCAACTAATAAAACTTAATGTTGCTAGTGTGTGTATGTATATAACACTTGATTGAACTAGACTGTGTATATAGATGTTGCTTTAAAATAGTATTGATTTCTTTAGATGCCTAGTTTCTGACCATCAGAGTAATAGTTGGTCTTGTGGCAAAAAACAACAACAGTAACATACAACTGGGAGATAGATGTTTAAGGTTCAAGTTCCACTTACCCTTCATTAGTCCTGTTACTATAGTCAAGTCCAACAAACATTCTCTCTTGGGCTGTATTTACTCTACATGGAAATTATAAAAAATGGAATTTTTAGGATTTTTAAATCTAAAGTTTTGTTACAAGTTTGGAAACCATATCTCACTTAGCACTGTGAGAATGGCTTGCGATAAGGCATTCTTAAAAAATGTTTAAATTGCTTATGTATGAATGCCTTCTCCCACAAGTCAAAATTTAAATGATTTTGAAATATTTATGATCTGCTACAGAATGAGTTTTTCTAAAAAGCAGTCAGTTTTCTATTTGACTAAATCTACAGTTTCAGATTTGTATTTTGCTAAATAGCTCTATTATCTACAAATTTCTGTAAATTTAGAAAGCAAATGATTTAGGTCTTCTCATGGTCATATTCTACATAAGGAAACTCACAGTGAAGAGAGATACACTTTAAAGATTTTAGACAGCAGAAATGATCAAGAAGCTTCTGATCAGAAGGATAATTAAAGACATATACAAATTTTAAGAGAATTAGATTAATTTTGTAAAGAAAGCAATTCAATTAATAGACAAAGGGAGACCCATTATATGGTAACTCAATGTTCCCTACTGATAGACAAGGCCTCTGAAATAAGCCAGAGTTAAGTCCGAGTCAGAAACACAAAAGCACAGGTAAACGTTTCATAAAACCTGTATTAATACAGTCCAATTAAGATTCCCTATTAAAGATATTGTAAAAGATAACTAGCACATATCTATTTATATAAAGTTCAAGAGCACGCAAAAACTAAAGTGTATAGGTATGTATACTTAGGGAATTACCGTAAAAGTCAGGATAGTGGTTGTATTACAGGGGAGGAGGAGACTGTGATTGGAAAGGACAGGAGACATTTCTTTTCTTTCTGTTTTTTTTAAAAAATATTTATTTATTTATTATTTATTTTGGCTGCACCGGATCTTAGTTGCGTCATGCATGAGGGATCTAGTTCCCAACCAGGGATCGAACCCGGGCCCCCTGCATTGGGAGCGTGGAGTCCCACCCGCTGGGCCACCAGGGAAGTCCCAGACAGGAGACATTTCTGAGGTGATGGAAACATTCTTCTTCTTGACCAGGATGGCGGTTACAGGGGTGTCTGCTTTATAATTATTCCTTAAGCTTTAAAATTACATCTAATACACTTTTCTGTATGTGTATTAAATTACAATAAAATATTTAAAAAAATAAACATATACAAAATGACTTTGTTGGTGTGTCCTAATCTCAAAGTAAAACAAGCTACTTCCTAAGTGATGCTAACAATATTGAATTAAAATGACAATTTATCATCATTAGAAGAATGAAGATGGCCCTCTGAAGTTACAGAGGTACCCCCAAACACCCTGCAAATCTGTTCTGTGAGACAATGATAGAAGAAAAAGAACTGAATTGTAGGATATAAGAAGAAATGATGTTTTCTTGAAATTAAGGATAAAATTTAAAAATCACAATCCTAGTACCTTAACCCACTAACAATTTTGATTTCTGTATATTCTTTCCACTCTAACATACACGAAAAAATACCCAAGCTATTAGTATATATAAAAATATAGACAAAACAGTATACGTATAGTATATATAAAAATAGCTTCTATATCAGTATATGTATTTTATCATAAGCTGCTTGTATTTTCTAGTCTTTACCTTTTTAATATTACATGCATAATATTCAATAACAAACTATTTACCTAATATTAGATATTTAGATTGAATCCAGTGTCTTCCTACTTAAAGTAAAGCAGAAATGAACATTTGTGCATATTGTATTCAATGACTTTTCAGGATAATTTGCTAGGACAAGCATATCTGGGTTAAATTTATCAAGAGCTTTGTAGTCCACTCCATGTTGCCATATAGCTTTTTTTTTTTTAAAAGAGGACTATTTGTAATGTCCCCAAATAACTGCCAAAACTTTGCCAGGATTGGGTATCTGTGTGTGTTTTTGCCACCTGAGAGGTATAAATTGATATTTAAATGCTGTTTTATGTTTCTCTGCTCATTACCTAATAAATCATATGAAAAAATGCTTATTTTACTTTCCTTGTGTGAATTGTTTACATCCTTTGCCTATTTACTGGAAACATTCTCATTGAGTGAGTTCTTTATATCTACATAAATGTAAAGAACTCATTCAAATTTATGAGAAGGTTTAAACCACATTATATATAACTCAAAGATGTATATAAGATTTAAGCTATATTATATAGAACCACATTACATATAACCTAAATTTTTCCCATTCGCTTGCCATTTAGTTTACTATCTACTATAAACAGAATTAAAGTTTTATATATCCAAAGCTTCACTCCACATCTTCACCACAATACTAAGAGGAAAAGAACCTTACAACTGTCAAGATCCAGAGGAGATATTATCTTGCAAAACCATGAACTTTCAGTAAGGGCATAAAACAACAGACTCCAAAGAATGCTGGAAATTCTTAGGAGGAAAGTAATGAAGTCGAAGAAACTGTCGGCGGAGGACACTGGATATGGAAATTAGCATCTCTTAAATTTTGGTAGAATTAACCTCAGTTGAGTAACAAAACCCAAGGAGTGAACTTGGTTTATTCCCAATACTACCACAAACTGTTCATGTGACCTTCTTTGGGCCATCATCTCCACTTACAAAAAATAGGCACAGTACCACTTACACTGAAGATCTGCTGTGAGGGTGAAAGCACCTGCTAGTTTCAGCTCCCTCCTCCCTCTTGGGTGACTGGTTTTCCTGCAGCCTAAATCTGCACCAGAAAAAGTCACCAATTCTCACTTTCACTTTCATAGCTCATATGATGCCATCTCAAAGACCTACTCATACTTCTTGTTGCTTGTGACCTTCTCGTTTTTACAGTTTTAGCTGAGTTTGGAGTGGGAAGCAGGATTTTGCTTCAATGTGTTAAACTTTAACCCCACATTTCAAGAAATGGTTCTTTCTTAAATGAAGATTCAACTTCTGTAGGTTGACAAAGTACAAGCCTTTGAAGCTTGAACAATTAAACTAAGACTTAAAAATAAAAGCAATTAGTAAATAAAAGGTCACTTTGGAAAACTTTACTCAGTGGGCCTTTGACCATATTCCATATCCCTTTATAGGCAGAAAAAGACAAAGCCGAAGCATGCTTATATAAAATTATATTAAAGGAAATTAATTTAAGCACAATTTTTCCAAGCAGAATTTGCCTACATTACCTAAGACTACTACAGAATTTGAATTGAACACAGTGAATCCAAAGCATACTGTGTACAACAACCCCAAAAGTGGGGAAAATTAGATTTCTGTATTTCTAATAGAATAAGACCAACATTTGAGGGTGAGGTACGGGGTTAAACACTTTACATTTAGTAACTCATTTAATAATTAAACTAGGCAGGGATATAATGAATAACGCACCGTAAGTCACAGAGCTAATAAGTAGCAAAGAGGATCTGAACCCAGGCAATCTGGCCCCATATTAATCACTAACCTTTAACACTTCTAATAAGATAGGCTTTAGTAACACAATATTTTCAACAATTCCAAGTGAACATTTTCTCACTTCAATATTTCTGAAAACAGAATATATCTTAAAATGGATGGCATCTTAAAATTGGCAGTATTTTTTTCTTTCTTGGTGCTACCTAAAATCATGGTACATCTTAGAATCAATGGTGTCTTGTTTTTGATGAAACACACGTACTTACTCACTAGATCTGTTATGTCTGACCTTCACAGGTTGTTCACTATATTCAAAGTATCCAGAAAGAATGGGAATTCCACAGTCACAGTGATGACAGTGGTGTTCTAATTAGTTGAGCAGGGTGCTGCAATATACTGACATTATCTATGCCTAATTATATGGATTTACAGACTATATCCAGTTTTAATTGAACTAACCCTCAAAAACTGGTACCTGACAAATGGTACCTGAAGAAACCACTGAAGATAACAGTACCAATGCAAAGTACAGAGAATAAGAAGATAACACCACTGGGACATTAAAAAAACAAAAAGGTTGGACAAGAACTGTATAAAAAAAATCCTAAAGACTACTTGAAATACTGCAGTATATAAACCTCACTTTAAGTATATATTGAATCTTGAGATATTATCTAATGGTAGTAGTATATGTATATAAATCATAAACAAACATATTTGAAACATATTTCAAGTTTTTCCTACTAAACTGATGCACAATCAAAAAGTTTAGAGACCAGTGGAATAGCACAACTCATGACTTAAAAAAAATCCCTTAGTAACATCTCTTTATGTTAAATAAAATGTTCTGTTAAATTATATCCTCTCACAACCTGATGGCGTTGGGGTAGGGAGTGGTTTGTGCAGAAAAGGGAAACTACCACTGTACTTCACATGATAATGGCACCAATGAAAGGTATGGTTATTCGTGGATTCTGTATTTGCAAATCTGACTACTTGCCAAAATTTATCTGTAACTCCAAAATCAATACCTGAGATTTCTCTGTCTCTCTGACATGCATAGAGCAGGGAAAAATTTGAGTTGTCTGATGCACATGTTCCCAGCTGAGATTAAACCTTGCTTCAGCTCTCTTACTGTAAATGTGTCCTTTTTATCTATTTAGTACCATGTTTTTTGCTTTTTTGGTGAATTAGCCGTTCAAAATGGCTCCCAAAGATTGTGCTTAAGTGCTGTCCAGTGCTCCTAAGCCCAAGATGATTGTTATGTGTCTTATGGAGAAAGTATGTGTTAGATAAACTTCATTCAGGCATGAGTTACATATAGTGCTATTGGCCATGTGTTCAATGCTGATGAATCAACAATATGTATAAAATTAGGTGTCTTTAAACAGAAACAGAAATTTTAAAAGGTTATGGACTGATTGGTTGATGAAAATGTTGTGACCAGAGGCTTACAGGAACCTAAGTCTGTATTCCCCCTAGGAGTAACAGTTCAGTATTAACTAACTCAGTGTTTGTGGTGACTTTATAGAGTGTCACTACTGAGAACAGTGAGAACTGACTTAAATCCCCGGTCAGTCATTTTCACATTAATATGAGATTATTTTACTAATACTCTGGTTCCAACATTTGAAGTTAGACCATTACATCGTACTTTTTAGTTTCTGAATTTTAAGTGCATTGTACTTGAAAGAGCTATTTCGGTCCTTTATACATGAAAGGGAAAATACTGGTTGTACTTAAACATTACAAAAAGTTTGTTTCAAATGTGTTCACCTATACTTTCATTGTTTCTGTTCAAAGAGGCTCTCATAAAGTCACTAATATTGTTTGCATGAGCTGTGCCATAAATAATAATGTGTACTGTATTACAAATAGAATTAGTTTATTTCCCTTCCAGTCAAATAACACTTACCATGAAAAAACCCATCCCCTTTTACTACTTAGAGCTAAACATCATAAACCTCAATGAATTAGGGCTTGGTAACTGCCTTTGAAGACAGGACTATAACCTCCTAATTTACATAAGTCAAAGTCAACTGCCTTGCAAAAGGCCCCCTTTAAGTCAATCTGCCCTGTTAGCAGCTCCTAGAGAAGGAGCAGCCCTATGTAGGTGAGACAGTCTAGTATAGTGGCTTTCCAGGCAGAAGGACCTGGAGGTAAACCCCCGTCAATTACATAAAGAGGCCAACACACAGAGTGGGGCCACCAGAAATTACAGCAGACCAAAGTTGAGAATAAACAGAAGCAGCAGCAAAAGACATTAGAAAGTAATAAGCTACTTGGTAGCCAAACAAAAAGAAGCTCGCACTGGAGAATAGGTAAAGAACTTAAATGCTAGTGAGAACCACATTCTTGCTGCTGAACACCCTGAAATCATATAAAAGCCTTCCATAGTTTGTTTTGTTATTAAGACTATCTTGGTCTTCCTGTTATAGCTATGCTCTGGTAAGATCATTTTCTTAATCCCATTACAACACCCCCCCTTCCCATATGAAGTGGCTTACCCCAAACAGAGGTTTGAAAATTGCATGTTGGAGAACGTAAGAGAGTCAAGCATCCAAAAGAGAGTGGGAGTAGGAGAGGTGCTAGACAAATTAAGGTCCTTTCCAACCCCCAAAGCCCATGATTCTGAGCGGTGATCCTACTTAATGTTTTCCTCTAGGTAACACAAATCCCCATAAATTTACCATCACCAAACTGTAGTTCCTTTTATAGCCCTAAAATGATCCTTTGAACAGGTGTGCCCTAGTTCCAATATTCAAAGTTTTCGGGAACATCCTCATTTTAGCTTTATGACTTCACAGATTTCAACAACTTTTCTTAGGCCTTACTTCCAGAATGTAGAGTCCTTATGTGTTTAGTATCTTAGAATACCCAAGCCCCCGAGGACTTCTAACCCAGTGTTGTATTTTATACTATATATACGGTTTTGCACCTTTTTTTTTCCCCATTGAGGACTGCACCCTGGATATCTTTCTCTGCGCATTAACATCTATTTCATTCTTTTTAAAGGCTGGTCTGTTTTCCCATTATACTAATGTACCATAATTAATATTTCACCAGTCCTTCTTAAGGGACCTTGGGTTGTTCCCAATTATTTACTATCACACACAATGCTATGGATCAACATCTTTTCACATATGTATTTGTGAGTATGCAAAAGCAACTAAATTATCACGGGATCATTTTAAGTTGGTACTTTCTGAACTGTTCTGAGCTTACATATGTCTTTCAAGAGGAACAAAGACTAGAAAGCGCTCAAACTCTCGTTGCAGATGCAAAAATAATTAGCAATAAGTAGCTTTCCATTAAATATAGATCAGACTGGGAAATTTTCGGTTTCTTTTAATGCAGAGATAATGACAAACCAGGACCCAAGAGAGTGAATGTGGCATGATTCTTGTGGTAATGTTCACCTAAAAAGGAACGACTATGGCAGAAGGGCAATTAGAAAAATGGAGAAATTATCTCTTTTTCGGAGGAGTCTCTTATTAGCTTGCGAGTAGATCTTAAAGGGCTCCCAAGCCAAGAAAATACACTTTACTCATTGAATTTAAGACACTCCGATACGAAGTGAAGAAATAATAAATGCTTAACAGGTGAAGCTTTAACTTCAATTTGATTCTTTAATATTCCCAATTTCCAGAAGCTCAAAGATCATGGTGTATGTTTTCAAATTATTATATATGCGTATATACTTAAAACCCACACAACAAACGTCATAGCTCCTGTCTTCTTTATAATCACTCCACCCCTCAGCCTGGCCGGCGGAGGGAGACCCGAGCGGCACAAGGGCCGCATCTACGCAGCCACCCCGCCCGCCCGCCCGCCGCGCTCGGTGTCCGGGGTCGGGCTGGGGGTCGGCAACAGGGCCGGGGGGATGGCAACAGGGCCGGGGGGCGGGGAGGGCGAGGCCGCCCAGGCGGGGAAGAAGGGGCTGGCCAGGCCGACCCGGGCGACGATGGCCGTCCCTCGCGGCTCTTACCTCAGCTCTTCGTCGACACTCCTGCCGGGCTGTTCGGCCGATGCCACCACAGAGGAAGTCGCAGAGCTCTTGTTCTTCAGGATCCCCTTGATGGGCCGGTGCGAGGCCGTCGAGGCCGCCATTGCCCGTCGCTCCGGCGGTCGGCTCAGCGTCGCTGCTTGGCGCCGGGTACAGGAAGGAAAGGGCTGGGCGCGAGCAGAGACTCGCCAGTCAGCCGCCAAGCCCGCCTGGGGCTGAAGCGGCCGCACCTGCTGTCGCGGAGACAGCCACTAGAGTCGTTGTCACGACACAACGACTCGGACGCTCTGGCGTCCAGCCGACGCCGCGTGGCTCGCGGTCCTTAGCGCGCCGGGCGGCCCTTACAGCACCCTAGGCCACCCGCACTTTATCCGCGGCCCGCGGAGAGAAGCCGGCCTAACACCGGAGCGACGCCGAGGCCAAACCCAAGCGGGCCCGCCCTCTCGCGATATCTGGGGCGGGGCGGGGGCGGGGCGAGAACCATGTCCACCTCCTCGCCCCGCCCCTTCCCGTCCCTCTCGGTGAGCTCTCCCCTGCCTTGGCTGGGGCTCTGGGTGAGGAAACGCTCCGAGAGGTTTCCGGCTGGAGTCTGTACCGAGCTGTACATCTCTCCAAGCACCCTCGCTCCCACAGTTTCATGAGGTTCATATTGTTATTTCTGTATTTTATAGATCTGAAAATTGAAGCTCAAAGGTGACATCATTCGCCAAAGATATTAACTGACTTTCAGAGAAATGAAGTGTGTCTCCTCTTTCCTTCCATTTAACCAGCATAAAAAGCTTAACCATCCATTATAAAATCATGAAATATCAGCATTGGAATGGTCCTTAGAGACCTATTGTGAGATCATAGAATACTGACTTTTATGAAATCATAGAACATCAGCATTAAAATAGTCTAACATTTTTACCATTGGAAAAGCTGAAGGAGAGAAGTGACGGGACCACCACTGTCACACGGCCCATCCGTAGTGTGTGCTCATTGAAGTTCAGACTTCTGCTTCTAGTCTGATGTTTCCCCATTTTACCACATTCTGCCTCTGTGTTGGTAATCTCATGGAAGGTATCACTGGCAGAAGTTCCTAGAATTGTAGTTTATAATCTTTCTCCCCCCAGATCTTGGGGACACACTTAGTGTAACCAGCTGTCCAACACTGGGTGAAACAGGCCAAAAGCCTAGGGGACTGTCTAGGTCTTTGTAAGATGAGTCCCAAAAGAGAAAAAAAAACAAAACCCTCCAGCACACACTCTCCACATGTTATCTCTGCCTGGGTGCGAATGAAAGATAGCCGGGAGAACCTTGATGAGAGAGAAGAGACCTTGAGGCTCTAAGGTGCCAGGATACACGTGTTTCCCAGTGGTGGGTGCTGTGGCTGTTGTGAGGAGAAGTGGGTTCTAGGGAAGGGCAGGAGTTTGAAGTCCTGGAAACACTCTGGGGGCTAGGCTGTATCTAAAGTCAAGCTCAGGTCAACAGAGGGGGTGGTGTCCACTCCAGCCACCCAGCCTCTCTCCATGCAGCGCCACCACTGGAGTTGTACCGGTGGGAAAAGTGGAGGGCTCAGGAATTAAGCAAGTTGCCTCCTGTTATGGGTTGAATTATGTCCCCCTAAGTTATATTGAAGTCCTAACTTCCAATACCTTAGAATGTAAACTTATTTGGAAATAGAGTCATTGCAGATCTAATTTGTCAAATTAACATGGGGTTGTACTGGAGTAGGGTAGGCCTCTAACCCAATATAACTGGTGTCCTTATAAGCAGAAGGCCATGTGAAGACAGGGGACTGGAGTGATGCATCTACAAGCCAAGGACCACCTGGGGCTACCCAAAGCTGGCAGAAGCATGGAGAAGACTCTCCTTTCGACATCTCAGAAGGAACCAACCCTGCTGACATTTTGATTTTGGACTTTTAGTCTCCAGACTGTGAGATTAAATTTCTGTTGTTTAAAACCACCCAGTTTGTGGTACTTTGTTATGGCAGCTGTATATACCCCTCCCCTCCCGCTCCTACCCTTAGTCCCCAACTCCCTCATCACCAGGCTCTTTCCCATCACCCTTTCCTTGATCAGGCCTCCTCATTATCTTCATGACAGGTCAGAGCAGAGCAGACTAGTTCATCCAGAATTGCCACTGCCAGCGGACCAGACCCCTGTGGATTCATGGACTACTAGGTCTGGAAGGGACCTTGTTAATCCCACCAGGTAGCTATCCAGCCTCTTCTCCAACAATCCCAGTGGCCGGGCGCTCGCCACCCCTCAACACCACTCATTTTATCTTTGGACAGCTCTGAGTCAGAAAGTTCTTCCTTAAATTGATCTGACTCCCAGTTCCCAGCAACATCTGGCCACCGGTGTAAGGGATGAGAGGAGCGAAGGTGGAGGTACTTTATCATACCCCAATGGCAGTGATCTCATTCAAGTCTCCTAGTCCTGGGCCCCAAATCTCATCTCCCTTTAAAAAAAATTTTTTTTTAATTATTTATTTTTGACTGCGTTGGGTCTTCATTGCTATGCGTGGGCTTTCTCTAGTTGCGGCTAGCGGGGGCTAGTCTTCGTTGCCGCACGCAGGCTTCTCATTGCGGTGGCTTCTCTCGTTGCGGACCTTGGGCTCTAGGCGCTCGGGCTTCAGTAGCTGTGGCTCGCGGGTTCTAGAGCGCAGGCTTAGTAGTTGTGGTACACCGGCATAGTTGCTCCGCAGCATGTGAAAAGTCCTCTCATCTCCCTTAATACAGGCTCTGTACCTTGAAGAGCAACAATCAGTTTATTGCCTTAGAACTCTGCTCCTCAGGAACGACTGTAGGGTTCCTGAAAACTATTCTGCTTTTATTGCCTGGCCCCCAGCCTGTAGCTGAGTTCCTGGCATGGAACAGGGCCTCAGCAAGGGAATGATTGCTGAATGGAGACAATGCAGGGGACAGTGAGCAGGAAGGGCAGGAGGGCAACAAACTTGTCAGAGCTGCATGTGTTCCCCAGGGATCTCCCCAGGCAGAGGCATCCACAGCCCCCCTTGGCACCTCCCTGTCCTGGCCCCACCTCTGTTCCTAGCCACAGGTCTTCCACTGCCCAGTGGATCTGACATCACACCCTGAAGGCCCTGACCAGCCCCGGGGAAGAGAGAGGGTTCTCAGTGAGAGGAAGCTGGATGGCCACCTCCCTTCCTGAGTTCTTTCCGTCCAAGTTTCCAACACCTGCACTGCCTCTTCTGCCCTGTCAGCAGGAGCCCAACTCAGCGGTGATAATCCTGTTCTCAAGGGAATACACCCTTCATGATGTAAATTACTGGGCAGAGTTGCCTGGTTCCTGCTTGGGCCCAGCAGTCATCTCCCTGGACCTAACCATGACTGGGCTCTAAATTAAGCACTGTCTTGCTTTGAGACACTAATGAAAAGGGCTAGCACAGTATGACATAAAGTGTTTTATTATGGTTAATAAAATAAAAAGCATTGGAACAGGGAGTGGTAAAGAGTTCTCTGGAGAGTCTTGAAAAAAAAATTTCCATCATCAAAAGTCAGACTGTTGCCTCTTGTATTATTTTTTCCACTCCAAACACCACTAAAAGAGAATGTAGATGAAGAGGACTTTCTTAGTGTGTAAAAATATTAATGAAGCATTAGTTTGACTGCAAGATTATGAGTGCCAGTACAGCTTTTCTTTATATTTTAGAATAATTGAACCACTTTACTCCTTAGTGTGGCCCAAAGAAGATTTTCAAATGCTTCTAAACAGAGCTCTCCTTCTATGCGTTTACTGAGATACTCTCTTGTGGGAAGTCGTCTGGACCAAACCGCCCAAGCACTGAATTTGGCTGTATTCGCGTTACATTTCCTGTGTGTTAGGGTTTGGCTGCCAAGAGATGGATTGTGGATGGAATCTTCCATTCTTGTTTCAGTTTCCGAAGGTAGCTATTGAGATCAAGGCAAATCATGTATTTAAAAATATATACATGCTAGGGACTTCCTTGGCGGTGCAGTAGTTAAGAATCTGCCTGCCAATGCAGGGGACATGGGTTTGATCCCTGGTCCGGGAAGATTCTACATGCTGTGGAGCAACTAAGCCCGTGCACCACAACTACTGAGCCTGTACTCTAGAGCCCGTGAGCCACAACTACTGAGCCCGTGTGCCACAACCACTGAAGCCCGCACGCCTGGAGCCTGCCTGTGCTCCGCAAGAAGAGAAGCCACCACAGTGAGAAGCCTGTGCACCGCAACGAGGAGTAGCCCCTGCTCGCCGCAACTAGAGAATGCCTGTGTGCAGCAACGAAGACCCAATGCAGCCAAAAATAAAAATAAATAAATAAATAAATACATATATATATACAAGTTTAAGAATTATCTGACAATTACCAATATTTCTGCTCTCCTTTTGAAGACTTCATCATGGTTGCCTGATTCAATGCTATGTGTGGAGAGGAAGAGAGGAGACAGGTTGAATGTACCTCCTTACGTGGCTGAGCCAGTTGGCTCTCATTGGAGTAGGCAACTGAGGCCAACACCACTTGGTTTCTCACCAAAAACAGAATTCCAAAGCTAGAAATGGCTTCTGTGACTGACCTGTCTAAGTCATCAGCCAGGGCTCACTGAGCAGAGAAGCGATAGTGCCCACCCCTAACCTCTGGAAAAATACCCAAGGGTTGGGACTTAATGACCACTGAGTCAGCAGCAGCTCTTTGCTTGTCAAGAATAGCTATTGTTCTTTTCCTTTTCAGGTAAGCCCTCCAAGGGACAAGAAAAATCACAGATTTTATAGTGCATGGAAAAATTCATGGTAGCAGGGGCAAGATTATTTAAACAAAAATACAAAAGTATTCAAAAGAGGGAGAGAAATCTAAGGACAAATATTAATCACTTTTTGCTTAAAAAATGGCTTTGATTTGCAACTCTCCACTATTTCTCTTCTCTTCAGAGATACCTACCAAAAGGATTCCTTACCCTCACCACCAAATACTGCCAAAATACTTTTCTGAGAAGACTCACACAGCATAGGTACACCTGTCAAGTATACAAAGGTTTCATTAGTTCCTAGATGTTTCCTGACCCATTAAAAACTAGTTAAATTGAGGAAATCTAGAGAATTACCTACTTTTTTCAAAACCTATAACACAAAAAAATGGAAAGAAAAAAGAAGGCAGGATAAGAAATGTGAAGAGCCTTGGAATTGTAAGTAGGAAATGTGAATTATTTTCTTGGCTAAGCTACAAATTTATCTTGGGCCTGCCAGAAATCTCTCAACTTTTTGTGACTGTAAATTTTCCGTAAGTGTTATTGAGTCTGGTTTGTAAATTACTGCAAATAGTAAGCAAGCAATGACACATATTTTAATTTCACTGTGCTAATATTTCCAGATTCTTTTTTTTTTCTTTTTTTTTTCACTGTGACATCTAATGACTTTTTAATTTTATTTTTGGCTGCATTGGGTCTTCATTGCTGCGCGCAGGCTTTCTTTAGTTGTGGCGAGCGGGGGCTACTCTTTGTTGCGGTGCCTGGGCTTCTCATTGCGGTGGCTTCTCTTGTTGCAGAGCATGGGCCCTAGGCGAGCGGGCTTCAGTAGCTGTGGCATGCGGGCTCAGTAGTTGTGGCTCACAGGGTTAGTTGCTTCGTAGCATGTGAGATCTTCCCGGACCAGGGCTCGAACCCCTGTCCCCTGCATTGTCAGGCGGGTTCTTAACCACTGCGCCACCAGGGAAGTCCATATTGCCAGATTCTATTGCATTTTATTATTCTGTGAACTCATAATGGAATGAGGAGTATAGACTTTGATTCAGAATACATGTGATGTTGGTATAAATACCTCATGGAAAATCCCAAATATATTTTGAAGCCTATAATCATTGTTTACAATGGGAAGACATCTTATTTTAAAAACTGTATTTATGCTCACTTGCATTTGTTCTACTTTGATATTTCTCACCTATGTAACCTTATTATTTTTATTTGACTCTTGTAACAGTTCTAGATTGATCTAGAGACCAATCTCCATTTTTCCTTACTGACCATTCATCTTCATACTGCTCTCATACTAAACAAAATAAATTGTGTTATGTAATGAAATGTAATTTATAAAATCAACTCTGCTTTTGGCATGGAGCAAACAATTGATTAGGCCCTTACCCCACTTTCATCTTTTACTCAAGGACCTCAGCCTTCAGTGACTGCTTATTGTATAGAATAAAGTCCAAACTCCTTGGGCCTTCACAATCTGGCCCTGTTTTCCTAGGCTCCCTGTCTTTTCACATCCACTTTCTTTCTCCCCATGTTCTTCAGACCAATCTTACTACCATTCTCAAGGTGCCAGAAAGAAACCGTGGGCAATGAGTCAAATCCATTTCCCCTGCCTTCACTAATCAGGGTTGTTTTAAGACTGGTGTGTCCTCCACGCAGCATGTAGCCTAAGCGATAAGATGTTTGCTAGAGCTGTTTTCCAGGAACTTCGAGTCAGCTGTGTCTAGTTGGAGCTGAGCTGGTTGAGACTGGATAGGACCACTGACCCTCCAACTGGACACGAGCAAGTGTCCACTCGGTGACCTTTTGACGTCACAGGGCCAAAAACTCCACCCTCAAATGATGCTAAGTGCCTCCATTTTTGAATGCGCAGAGGCCCATAGCTTATTTACACCTGCACGGAATGACAGTTACCACACACCTGCACGGAATGACAGTTACCACACCTTTTCCCAATCACCTTCCCCCACGCTCCTTACACCTCAAGACACCTTGCTGTTTTATGCCATAAATGCCCTGAGCCCCAAGCATTTGGTAGGTGGATTTGAGACTTGTTCCCCTCTCTTGGCTGCCTCGTGAATAAACTCTCTGTGCTGTGAACCTCATCATCTCAGTGGTTTGGGCTTGCTGCACGTCAGGCAAAACAAATGTGGTTCTGTAACAAGAGCACCCCATGATCCTTCACTTTTTCATGCTCTACTAGTTTGTGTGAAATGCTGTCCTCCATTCTTGCCCTGGAATCATCCCAGTTCAAAGGTCACCTCCTTCCCACTCCACTCAGGCAGAAGTAGTCTTTGCCTCCGTCGGGATCCTGAGGAACTGTTTGCATCCCTCTGTATTGTGGTATCATAATTCTCTAAGTGTCTGTCTGTCTCTCCCTCGGTGGCCTCTTTGGGAGCAGGTGCATTTCTCCTCTCTGCTTCCCAGCAGTATCACTTAACGAATGCAGTGTCTGTCCATGAGAAGCACCTGATGAGTGTTGGTCGAATCAGTGAATAAATGAATAAACGCTTCTGAAATTCTTCCCCAATCAAACAATGGTTCCCTTAACAACATCAATTTCTTAGAAAACTATCTGATTACATATCTTGTTCTACATGGCAGAGTGAGTTACTAACCAGCTATAATGCTGGAAAGGAAATAGTAGAGATAAGAAAGCCTGCTGAATAAGGCAGAGAAGGCATTAAAGGTGGGGGAGTGGTTGTCTGTCAACACAGTCTGTCAAAAATCTTTATCGAGGACTTGTTATGTGCTGGGCCCCTTTCTAGGTGCCACCGATGGCTTGGTTTCAGAAAGTGAACTATGGCAGCTATTCTTTTTACATTTTAGGTTCAGAAGCCTTTCTAAAAAATATTCTTTGTTCTCTCTCTCTCCTCTCTCTCTCTCTCTCTCTCTCTCTCACACACACACACACACTCACACATCCAGTTTTAATTAGTTCTCTCTGCTTTTGTGTCTGTGCTCTGTGAGAGCAGTGTTGCTGTTTTCACGAAGGCATGTCTTCCTATCTGCATCATCAGGCATTCTCGTGAAGTGGGCCTGTGCTCTAGATGGGCTTCCAGACCCTCTGTGTTCTCCTGTGGCTAAGGCAGGTTCCCCTCTAGGAACCACAAAGCTCTCACAGAAGCAACTGGTGCCTAGCTGTTTTCTCCCTCCTGGACTGGCAGTCAGGGGAAAGCAGGGGAGGGGAGACTGCGAGAAAAGCTCATGCTTGGGAAACCAATGGCTGCGTAGGTGGCTGGTTTCAGGGCAAACATTCTCATCTGTGAAACATAAAGCAGGAAATGCTGAAGGTTTCCAACAATCTTTTTTTATAGCTCCTATCAAGAACAATCTAGGGCACGAAGGAATTTGCTCCTCCCATTTTCTCATATGTGGGGTTTTCTAGCCAGCATCTTGAACTGAATTGAACTAAAAATGAAGCCAAAATGAATACTAGCTTTGTCCCTAGAAGTTTTTTTCTTTTTCGGTTGCACCACGTGGCATGTGGGATCTAACCCCCTCCAGGGATCAAACCCGTGCCCTCTGCACTGGGAGCACGGAGTCTTAACCACTGGACCACCAGGGAAGTCCATCGCTAGAATTTTTTTTTAACTGTGGCACCTATACTGTTGTATTTCAGGTAACTAACTAGAATGTTCTTTCTAATTGCCTGTCATTAATGGTTTACCTACTTGGAAACCCAACTGTGTCCAAGATAGGCCCTTAGTAAACATTCTTAATTTTATGAAGGTCCACTGTACCCCTAATACTCCAGCATTCTTATTTATTTTTTTTTTTCGCGGTACGCGGGCTTCTCGCTGTTGTGGCCTCTCCCGTTGCGGAGCACAGGCTCCGGACGCGCAGGCTCAGAGGCCATGGCTCACGGGCCCAGCCACTCCGCGGCACGTGGGATCTTCCCGGAACGGGGCACGAAACCGTGTCCCCTGCATCGGCAGGCGGACTCTCAACCACTGCGCCACCAGGGAAGCCCCTGGAAGCCCCTCCAGCATTCTTAAATACACTGCTCAGCTGTGCTTGTCAAAGGCAATGAATTGTATTTGCCACATCTCAGAGGAGAGTCCAGAAGCATATTTGATTCTGTGCTAAAATGGCTGCAGTGCAGGATTGTGGTCCTTTATGGGTGACTATAGCTGAAACTCACTTTGATCTTGCTAAATCCCTCTAAATAGGAAACAATGAATTAAGGCTGCAGGATAAACTCCCTCCAACTCTTTCGAAGAGAACACATAAACACGTTAACTGCTTTTGTTTCGTGTTTCTTCTCCTTCCATAGAGGGACATAGAAATAAAGAAAATTTATACAGAGTGGGCAGGAGTAAAGTCTTCTGCTTAATCACGTTAGCATACTTATTAAATACAAGATTATACTTCTTGAAGGATAAGAATGTAATAAAGTTGTCAATGCTAATTGACTTAAGTCAATAACTCTAAGTGGAATTCAGCATAAATGTCTTTTGCTCCCACCTCCCCCGCTCAGGCATCAAACTCCATTTCAATCTTTCTGGGCTCTGGGACCCGGCCAAGCCCTTTTTTCTGGGACAGCTGCTTCCAGGAGCCAAGTAGGCTGGCCATGCTTCTCTCCTAGTTCAGGCAGCTTTCAGAGAGTTCAAATGGCACCGTGGACCAGCCGTTTCACACCCAAGGCCAGTTCTGCTCATTAGGCCCCCAACCCTGTCACCCTCAGCCTCCCTGGACATGTAACCTCTTTGCCCACTGTCATCTTCAGGCATCTTAGTGCTCATTTTCCTCCTCAGCCCTTTCTGCTGGCACTCCAGCCTCCATTCCTCACAAACAAACGGCTCCGAATATTCGATAACCAAAACGGTGTGGGCTAGCTCCAAACAGTCAGAAAAATAGCCATGATGCAGGTGCGGGTTCATATAATTCATGGAGGCCTCTGCAGTACCAAGTGTTCCTCCTTTAGTTTCTGGGCTCACTGGGGGGGCCCAAGGATGGCCAAGTGATGGGGAGTACTCTAGAGGCTCAGAAGAGTGGTTGCTTACCAAGTGGGACTGCTGTGATGGCCCACATACTGAGTAGCAGCCTGAGTCTCCAAATGACTTCCCAGAAGGTTGCCTGCATTCCTCACCTTAGCAGAATTCTGGCTTTTCTCTCCCACGCAGCTCTTACAAATCATGGCTGGTAATTCATCCATGTGCCATGGAGCCTGGGGGTAGGAAGTGGTGGGCCTTTCTCCTTTACTCTCAAGGCTGCTTCCTTCATCATCACTCCCCCTACCCTGACCCACACCCCAAGATAAAAACTCCTGGAGGCTCATATCAGCTACTATGTATCCCTGTCTGCCCTTTCCAGCTGTGGCCATCTCGCAAACTCCTGCCAATCTCTACAATTCATCAAGAGCTTTGGCTCATTTTTTTCTCATGTAAGAAATATTCGGGAATTCCCTGGAGGTCCAGTGGTTAAGACTCAGCACTTTCACTGCGGGGGGCCTGGGTTCAATCACTGGACGGGGAACTTGGATCCTGCAGGCTGCGCGGCGTGGCCGGAAAAAAAAAAAAATCATTATTAAGCATTCATTGTACCAGTGTGCAGTATGTACAGAGATGTGTAAGATGTGTAAGACTTCTTGTCCTTAAAGATAAGCTCATAGTTTAAAGAATAAATATAAAACAAAGACTCAGACTAGCTGGTAAATGCCTGAGCGGTTGTAAAGCATTTATAGGTATGGAAACATGGGCACATGGAAATGGCTGGTATATTAGTTTTCTGTAGGTGCTGTAACAAAGTACCACCAAGCAGCTTAAAACAGCAGAAATTTATTCTCTCAGAGTTCTAGAGGCTAGAAGTCTGAAATCAAGGTGTCAGCAGGGCTATGCTCCCTCTAAGACTCTGGGTGGAATCCTTCCTTAGCTCTTCCTAGCTTCTGGTGGTGGCCGGCAATCCTTAGACTTCCTTAATGGTCGCTGCATCATTCTAATCTCCGCCTCTGTTGTCACGTGGTATTCTCCCTGTGTATTTCTATCTTCACAGAGCATTTTCTTCTTCTTATAAGTACAGCAGTTGTATTGGATTAGGGTCTACCCTAATGACCTCATCTTCATTTGATTAAATATGCAAAGACCCTATTTTCAAATAAAGTCACATTCACAGGTACTGATGGTTAGGATGTCAACATATCTTTTGGGAGGACACAATTCAACCCATAACAGCTGAGTAGGAAGGAAAGCAAGGGAAAGGCTGGAGAAGACTGGCCGGACAGAACTGGTGAGCTGGTAAGTTGGAGTCATCCAGGTAGAGCAGGAGAGTGAGATTGTGTCATGTCATCTGGAGCAATGTGTACAAAGGGACTGAGGTCTGAGAGGATGCCACCTTTGGGAAACTGCAAGTGACCTAGTCTGGCAGCTTTAAAGGATCTATACACAGTAGTGGCAAGAGATAATCCTAAAATGTGGCAGGAAGCAGGTCAGGAATCTCATTATCTTCCCACACAAACATGCCTTCACATCTTTACTCCCTCTTTGGCTCCTGGTAACCACTTATCTTAGACTCCTACTTCCCCATCACTTCTCACATCTGGTTGGTCCCTAAGTCCACATGATTCTGCCTCCTAAGACTCTCCTAAATCTGACTTGTCCTTTTCATCCCCACTGCTTTAGTTCAGTCCCTCATCATCACACACATTAGTACAACAGCCACCTCATGGATGTTCCTACTTTCAAGCTCACCTGTCCCTCTCTATCTTCCTTTGCTGTCAGAGCCATCACTCAGCTCAGGACAGTGCCCTTACCAGGAGGAAGGTGTCTGAGTAGGTGGTAGGTGGATGTCCAGTGTGTCATGAATGACGTGGCCTTAGCCTGCTGCCTGAGTTTCACCAACCCCTTTCTCATCAGACCCTGGCATCCTCTGCAGCCAACTGAAGGCAGAGCATTAGCTCCCAGAGGACTCCAGCCTCTGATCTGCTCTTTAAGGACTTTTTTCTCTGCAAGTTAAGTTACTTCCTAGATTTAAATCCTCAGCCACTCCCCTTCACATTCAAATTGACATCCGAACTCCTTGTCATGGTTTACAAGGCTGTGGGTAATCTGACCTTGGCCACTTAGCTAGCTTCATATTCCACTGCTCCTCCATAGACCCTGGACCCCACTTGCTACTGAATTCTTTGAGTTCTCTCATGTGACAGTCTTTCTTCTCCCTGGGATGCTGCCTCCTCACCCTTCTATTTCTGGCTAACTTCAGCTTGTTCCTTCAAAGGCACATCAGGATCTGCTCCTGAGAGAAACCTTCCCTGACTCTTCAGACTGGGGTCAGGTGCCCCTCCTTGGTGCCGCCCTAGTGCCCAATTCTAACCTAGATTCCAGCTCCTAACCCATCGTGGCCTCTGAATGCTACATTGCAATGGTTGATTTTCTTGTTTATCTTTCTCTCTAGACTGTGAGCAACTCAAGCAGTTTCCAGATCTGTTCTCCAAAAGCAGTGTACTGTACCCACAGTACTGCCCTTTCGGCATCTGTGGAGGTATCTTGTGCTTTTTTTGCCTACTTTTTGTCGTTTTTATTTTGCTTTTTTTGATGGAATTCCTGGATTTACACGGACACTAGATGTGGACTCTAAGGCAACCCCCTTCAAACAGGTAACGTTGGCAGTTACCCATGATGGAGACTGAGTAGCAAAGCCTGAATGAGGTGGGGATGGAGCATTTTGCAGGCAGCTGGAAGCATTGCTGCAGATGAGATGTGGAGATTATGTGGAGACTGAAAACTGTTGTCTATGGGTGGATCCCAATTGTAAATTCTTGAAATAACTTGCTTTCAGTCACCCATAACATTTGGTACAAGTTAGTTTTTATAATTTATAGTATTTATAACTAGCATTTTAGAATCCAGAATATTATTTAGCGATTTTAAGGTCTTGATTCATGGTAAATAAAAGAAAAATAACAGCCACAGGGGAACTAACAACACCATCCTTCATAAATGTTGCAAATCTATTATAAGTTAATTTGAAAGCTAATTTGAAATACAAATATTTGAAATACAAAATATTATAAGCTAATTTGAAATACAAATACAAATTTGAAATACAAAGTATGTCAAAATACTTTAAAAAGTCCTTCAAATGCCAAAAAGATAGGAATAAAGAATATAACAGATAAAATTATAAAAAATACTTTCAAGGGGATTGATTTTTGAGGCAGGCTCCACATCTACCCATGTATTAACTTCACTCCTCTGTACTAGATGTGAGGGAAGCGAAAATGAATGACAGTGTCCCTGACCTAAGGCCCTCATCATCTAGTGGGAAAGGCAGGCTGGCCAACCAATAGCTAAGAATGAAGTAGATGATTTAGGGTTGACACATTGCATTTGTCTTTGGAGGCAGTAATTCCAAGAACAAGAAGAGCTGCCTTCCTGCCAAAGGGAATATGTGAGCTGTTGGCATTCTTAGGCATAATTCAAATAATGAGTCAAACCAGTCCTCAGAGCAGAGAACTGAAAACATTGCGTGCGTTACCAGTCTTTGTCCCTCAGGCAGAAAACTATCACATTGTTTCTTGACCATATTGAATTTGGTGGCCTAATATAATGTTTTCTGGGATGTTCTGTGGATTCTGTTTTCACAGAGTTGCTCTACTACCTGAAGAGTTTCCTTTTAGTTTTCTTATATTATGCTGAAATAAGAATTTTTCTTCATTTTAAATTGCTTTGTGATTTTTTTTTTTTTTTTTTTTTTTTGCAGTACGTGGGCCTCTCACTGTTGTGGCCTCTCCCGCCGTGCAGCACAGGCTCCGGACGCTCAGGCCCAGCGGCCACGGCCCATGGGCCCAGCCGCTCCGCGGCACGTGGGATCCTCCCGGACCGGGGCACGAACCCGCGTCCCCTGCACCGGCAGGCGGACTCTCAACCACTGCGCCACCAGGGAAGCCCTGTGATTTTTTTTTCAGTTTGTGTTTAGCATTTAGGGTACCATCATTCTGTACTGAAAATTGTCTCTCAGCAAGCCACCCATTGGCTGTTCTTTGTGACTTTAAAGGGAGATGTCTTTCTTTAAGATGGTGGCAGAGGTGGTTGTTACAATACTAGACATAATTAATAAACAATATCAGTTAATGGTAAGGTTTGTTTGAGAGCTAAGAAAGATTCTCTAAGTTAGGCTATTCTTTGGTAAAGCACACATCTTCATAGAGTCTCCCTTTACTGTGATAATTCTTTTGCTGTCAGTTGGCAGTGAACTTACTTATAAGAAGATATGGTACCTCAGGGCTTTTATTTGTGTGCATGAAAAAAATTCTCCTTTCAATGACAGTCATACTTTTCTATCACAATTAAAAACAAGTTTCAGAATGGGTGACATTTTCAAAGAGAAAAAAGTAAGAAGGAAGGAATGAATGAGCTGGGGTATACTTTCTATAACACACAAAGGGACAACAAGAAGTGGACACAGAGAAAGCATTCACACTTAGTAAGGAATTAGTAGCTTCTCAGTTAACGTGTTAAGTAGATGCAATCAGCATTTGTCCCTCAAATCAGAAGGAGGCAGCAGAGTCTCATGGGAGGAGGGGCGTTTGAAGATCCTCTTCTTCATGCTTCCTGTGCTGTCCTTGTCCAGATGGCTGTAGATGCTGGGAAGGTCTCATAAAGTCAGTCAGTCCCCTGCTTCCTGGTAGAGTTGCCCCTTAGCCATATGAAACCATATTCCTAATGCTAAAAATAACCAGAGTCTGAATCCAAGATTTCCTTGTGACATCTCATGTGTCTGGTAGCCCTGGGGAGGAGGATGTCCTCCTCTCACTCACCTCTAATAACATAAGAGTATCACCAAGCCTAGCCAAAATTACCTCCTTAGTTATTATTCCTTGACTATAGCCTCCTATGTAGAGGTTATTGACTTGCCAAATGTAACACTGACTCTGTACCATAGTTTTTTGTCTCATGGAGACTGAACATTTTTCTCATAGGAGGTGTTTTGTTGTTGTTGTTTGTGGGGAAAAGGAACAGGAAGAAGTAAAAAAATCCCAATTATCCCATGAGTAAATTACTTCTCTGATAGAAATTAGTGTCCAAGTTCAAGTCATCACTGTAACTAGCCAAATAGTTTTGTTCAAGTCATTTCACTTTGCTGGGCATCAGTTTCTCCATTTGGAGAATGAATATGCATATGAGAGGGATGATATTCCAGTGGTAAATTGTGGGAATGTAGCAGAAATAGCAAATTGGGAGACAATCTTAGTTGAATATGTCGTGAAGCACATGAATATAGGATATTTACATTTATTTGCATTGTTTTCATTTCCACGAATGATTCTTTCTGGGCCCTAGGGAATTTATTAATTTGTTCATTCACTCATTCATTCAGTAAAAAATTGTTGAGTGTCCTAAGCTCTGAGGACGCAAGAATGAACAAAACGAGTTTCCTGTCTTCAGAAAGCCTACATTCTAGTGGGACAAATAGACAATAAATACATAAGCAAATAAGTAAACAAAATAATTGCAGATTGTGAAAAGTGGTAAGAAAGAAAATTTAAAAAGTGTACGGGATAGGTGGTAATTGGGGCAATCACTTTTAGGTAGATGCCTGTAGAGATGCCATCTGAGCTGAGAAATGAATGCCAAATGACATGCCAACAACCTTAGCCTCTAAGCTTGCCAAGGTAGAGAGGCTGTTCATATCAGTAACTCATAGGTACAAAAATGACCCATATAGACTGTTCCCCATGTACAGAACACTTTGTTGACATAATGCCCTTAGGCAGAATGCCAGAGATGTCAGTCCCAGTTTTGTAGATTTTCATAGCAGTAGGGCTGGTCCTGGTCATTACCAACCACTCCCTCATTTGGGGAGGGAGTCTTCTGACTCTGTGAGCAGGCCCTGACCTCACCAGTCCTGCTCTGACCGGGCTGCAGGCAGGGAATGAACATGAGCTTAGTCACAGCTGAACTGTGCTGATGAAGGAATGGGCACCTGCTTTTTCCAGTACTGCCCATTCTGGCTAGGGAGCTCCTGAGCCCATTTGTCACCTTCTGGGGACAGAGCAGATTCACAGATCACTGGCAGCTCTTTTGACCTGGGAAGGGTTGGAGACAGAAGGTTTAGATTAAAAGCACGTGAAGCTGGTGACTGCCTATGTAGTATGACTGGAATTTTTCTCCTCTGACCTGTCCTCACCTCAATGCTTGAAATTCTACTGCTAGAAGTTAGCATCCAATCCACTCAGTTTTTGAAAGTTTTTTTGTTTTTTAGTCTTTAGGTCTCTGCAGGCTAAATTTTGGGGGGGAGGGGTCACTCTCTAAACATTTAAATGTAACATCTTAAAAGAGACTCACAAATTTGTAGTAATTTGTTACAGCAGCTACAGCAAACTAATATAATTACCAATGCAATGGAAGCTACCTATGTTACTGTATCCAATTGCAATCCCCTCTCTCCACCCTCTGGAGGTAACCTTGAATTTGGTGTTTAATATTCTCTGAATTTCATTATACTTTTATTGCATATGTATGTATCCTGGAATAATATGCCATTTTATATATAGAGTCATACCAGGACTTCCCTGGTGGCACAGTGGTTAAGAATCCGCCTGCCAATGCAGGGGATATGGGTTCGATCCCTGGTCTGGGAAGATCTTACATGCCGTGGAGCAACTAAGCCCGTGTGCCACAACTACTGAGGCTGCGCGCCACAACTACTGAAGCCCACGCACCTAGAGCCCATGCTTTGCAACAAGAGAAGGCACTGCAGTGAGAAGCCCGCGCACCACAATGAAGAGTAGTCCCCACTCGCCGCACTAGAGAAAGCCCGCATGCAGCAACAAAGACCCAACGCAGCCGAAGATAAATAAATTTTTTAAAAAAGATAACAAAAATAATTCAGTGAGCTATCACTCCCCTGGGTCTCTGAAGAGGCTGAAGAGTTGACTTAAGTTTGGCATTCTTATACTTGAATTATAATTAATAGCCTAGGAAAATTCAGGAAAGTTAAATATAATACTTCCAATGCATTTATAGAACATAACGTGTGAGACCTTTCTGGACTCTACTCTTATCACACTGCATTTCCGTTACACCTGAGATGGTGGCTTGATTTGTGAATATAGGACCTGTGATTAAAGCGATCTTTATTTACTACCAACAAGGCCCTCTGTACACTTCTAGGAGGCATGAAGGGAGATAAGTAATTTAGAAAGTTTTTGTTTACACAGTTGTCTAAATGTTGTGTTCTTTTATTTAAAAGTTTCCCCCCACAGCAATCACTTTCATCTTGATGATTATGAGAAACTATTAACATTATGAATATTTGTTAAATATGGCCAACTTTTATGCTAAAATCAATATTTTGACTAAATATCAAATATGAGATGAAAATAGGTTCCTCAGATCTAAGGTTTTCCAGCAGAGCAAGGTGAACTGAACTAGTTGGGAGTGCTGAGAGGTGATGTGGTGGAAAGCACACTGGGATGGGATCCAAGGACAGTCCCTGCTTCAGTCGACTTAGCCGCGTCCTCCAGCGTCCCCTCCCCTCCCGGCTGTTTCCTCACCTGCGCGTTATGTCATTAAAAGAACTAGATGTCATTAAAAGAACTGCCTCTAACGACTCTTCCAGGTCAATCATTTATAGTTCTGTGCATTATAGTTTTGTACAAGATTAATTAAGTAAATTTTTTTCTACAAAGGAAGGGATACCTGTACCTTTATAGAGAAAAGAAACCATAAACTTAAAAGACATAAGCAACTCTTTGTTTTGTTTCCTAATCCTTATCAATGTATACACACACACACACACACACACACACACACACACGTACACACACTTGTTTTTTAATCAATACGTGTATCTTTTTTCATACTATACATTATTTGGATGTATACATTTTTCCATAGGGATTAAACACATACTACTCACATAACTGAGGTAATTATTGGAAGAAGCCTGTTTCTTTGGGGTTTGACACTCGACTTGCTAGAGGGCCAGGCTGAACTAGGAGGAAGTTTTAGTGTCTAAAGTTTTAGGGCCTACACGACAAACACCAACAGCAAAAATAAACAAGGAAAATAAATCATTCAGTAATTCCACCATTCTAACATATTAATTGCTTTCATTTCTCTGTTCACTTTTAGTCCTTGATTTTATGCCATCATTTTATGTAACTACAAGTACAACTTAGGTACAATGCTGCCTTCTTTTTTTCACTCAAAAAGTGAACACTTTTGTCTTAGGGCTATTTGAGGTTGCAAGGAACATTCACTCAGGCAAGTCAAATTACCTCAAAAAAAAGGGGTGTGTGTGTGTGTGTAGGTGTGTGTGTGAGCCTAATCTTAAAGAAATCAAATTCAGGAACCTTAGACAGCTAAGCTCCACAGGAGCTGGAGCTAGGACACAGACAGCAGTCAGCTACTGAAGCTGCTGGTGGGACCCTGGGTGGGGTCTGGGCTTATCTTTGCACTTCTGTTCTGCACTCTTCATAACTTCAGTTGTGTATCACCAAAAACGGCCACCCCGAACTACACAACCTTATGATTATGACTTACAGAGTTTTCAATTATCCTTTCTCTAGATCTCTTAAAGTCAGATTCTGATTAGATTGGCCTAATTTATCTTTTTCATCCAGGTAGGCCACAAAAATCAGAGGTTTCTGTTCAGCCTGTGGATTGGCTGTCATTAGCACTGGTGGACACACCTTGGTCTTATCGGATGTGGCTGGGTAAGCAGAGCACATGTTCCAGACTCTAACTCTGCAGGCAGCAAGGCCACATGCGGGACCCCTCCTCTTCCTCCCCTCCTCCACCTTTTTCCACCCCCCCTACACACATACAGGTGGTAAGTGTGGGCGGGCAGGCACAGCTCCCATGTGGCCTTGTAGTCTTCATAACTATGAATTTTAATGAATACACCACATTACAACAAGTGGCTGTTCCATAATTCATGATCTCATTCATCTGTTTTAGTTTTAGTTTAGCTCCTTTTAGTTTGGGGGCTGCTACGAGTAAAAGTATGATGAACATTTTTGTACATATATCTTCCCTTTCATCTGGATAATATAGAATAATCTTTAAATTACATAGATTAAATTATATTCTCTGAGCACTTGCAGGATATAAAACGTAACCTTGTATTTTTTGTTGTTGTTTAAGAAATGTCTGTACCTGCTAGAGATTTATCCTTAGGTAGCTAACAGGCAAAATAATAGGATGTGCTCTTTAGGATTTGCTTCAAAACACTCTATGAAAAAAAATGGGGGTGGGTGGGTGATAGCTGAAGCAAGATTGGTGAGATGTTGATGACTGTTGGAGCTGTTGATGGGTACATAGGCACAGGGGGATTTACTACTGTCTCTATTTTGCTGTTTACTTCCCATTTCCCTTCTCTTGCTCTCCCTTCTGGATTTTTTGTTGTTTTTCCCCATGTTTCCTCTAGATACGTGGTACCCCCATGTTATCCTCTGAATTCCCCCCATTTTCTGAGGTTCAATCACCCCTGATACCTACACTGTAAAGGTGCAAATGTAGCCATGTTCATTGTTTTAGATGCTACCAGACAGCTGTTAAGAGGAACACAATCATAGCTTGTCTGATGAGTTAAGAGAGAGGTAAGCAGCTTAACACTCTTGGGAAGAAATGTATGTTCGAAGAGGAGCCAGGTACCCTCTGGTGGGGTGGGCAGTGTGATAAAGCACAGATGCAACAGCAGGCCGAGCTTGTGGGAAGAGGCTCTTCTTCAATACCTACCTCTCCATCACCGCCTTTTTGTCCAGTGGTTTTCAGCCTTTAGGAATTTCAAATAGCAAGCTACATTTTGAGGTCATATTTATTTAGGAAAATGAAAATTATACATATTAAGTTTCTTGGAAATTTTATAACCTTTAATATAAATCAGTGAAGCGTCTCAAGTGCTCAAGGAAATATTTTATACTCATGCTGAAAATGCAAAAAGCTAATCAAATGGCTTCATCTTCTATTCATTTCCCAAAACATTAGTGGATTACAAATGTTATGTGACCTAAGATTAATTGCAGGGTGATGATTTTGAGATTGTTCTGATTTTAATAGTAAAATGTAAAAAACAACAACAACAAACTCCTGGTGGTTCCTGACTCCTTGAAGCTGGGACACTCTGAGATGTGACTGTATAACCTTGTGGGTACCTATGCCTGGCAGGGGTTGAGACCTTCTCAGAGCTCCCATGGCTCCCTCCACATGCCTCTGCCTATGGACCCCTCAGCTTGGATTAAAATTGTGTCTTTACTTGTCAATCTCCCTTCCTAGTCTGTGAGCTGCTGTGGGAGGAGACGGATTCTGTATTTTTCAATGCCTGGAATGCAGTTGGGTCCCAGTAAATATCAGTTGAATAAAAGACCCAAAAATTATTTTCTTAAAAAAATTCCCATAGCTTCACCCTCATAGAGTCTCTTCTTCCTTGCACAGACCCAAGATGGTCCCATTCTTCACCTGACTCTGAAGACCTCCTGATAAGAAAGTAAATGCGTCCAGGAAACTGCCTGTCAGAGACTCAAAAACTCCAAATGATTCCCCGCTATGGACTGCCTACTGCAGGGTGGGGCCACCTGGATTCAGGTCACCTGGTATGTGCCTTTGCCATCAGCTTTCCCTTTCTAGAAACAAGATTGTTACCTTTAAATTGTTCGGTGCTTCTTTTTTTTTTTTCAACATAACTGCTTAAGGATTTCCAAACATAAGCTTAGAATTAAAAACTCCCAATAATTAGTCCAATTTGTAGTCTACTGTGAGCACAGCAGGTCAGCAGCAAGTTTATTATCAGGCTTGCAAGGTAACAGGATGGTGCATGGCTAAGTGTTTGGGCCAACTTGCCTTGAGTTCCTCTCCACTAGCTTCTGCTGTCACATTTCCCTTCTGGTATTTGTAATAGTTTGCTGTGGTGGTTTGGTTTGTCTTTATGAGGGGTGGTGTAGGGGAAAAGCAAAGCAAAAGAAGGAACATGGAGTGAATGCAGCCTCCCTTTAGAGCCTGGTTATAGGAACTCGGGGCAGTTCACCTGATCTGTGACAGCTATTTTCTCAATGTCAATGTTATTAGAGGTCAGGATATCTTTGAGATAGGTCACTGTTTCTGGAGGGAGATAAGGGTTTCTTCCCAAGATCCAAACATGATCCATGTGAAAAAGCCAGATGATTGTGGTACAGGAGTACACGAGGGCGTAGTTCTCATAGTCGGTGGCCAGGACCCAGTATGGAGCTGATGGCATGACTGAAAACCAGAGAAAGGCAGTATTAGGAGGGATCAGGGCAAGAGAAACCTTCACCTCTAGGACCCTGGAAGCCAGGCTCTGGGGTTCTAATTCTTCTACATCAGTGGTTCTTAAGTGTGACTTCACATGGGAATCCTACGGGAACTTTGAAAAACACCAGGCCTGCCTCCCCTCACCGCGACTCCCAAATTCTGAACTGGAGGCTATTGGTACTTTCGAAAGCTCCTCAGTGATTCCAGTGTGCAGCCAGAGTTCAGAGTCATAATTCTGGATCCCCCCCTCCCTGATTGCTGGTTGGTACCTGGAAGTCCATAATACCTGGGAGGTTTGGCTGTACCCCCTGGACCAACAGGCGGCTCTAGTGCGTATGGAACCACCACTTAGCTAAATGGAGTCAAGAATGTAAGGTTAGGGGCCCCAGGCTTTCCAAGTTTGTACCACTTCCTCTAGAACCCACCTACGGAAGGCGGTAGGGGCTAATGCTGGTCTGCTTGTTTTTCTTATTGTGCAAACTTTAAAAATCCCACCATTCTTAAGATTACGGTAAATCAGGTGGTCACAGGTTATGATTCACTGATTGACATCTGTATAGTGTTGAAAGCTCAACATTGAAACGGTCCTTAAGAGAGAAGGAGGATTTACTTTCCCCATCTGAATCCAGAAACTTCCTCTGTGAACGTGACCTCCACAGCCAAGGTCCAAGTCAAGTGTGTGGCTGAACCACACTGGCTCCATTTTGTCAGCTCCATCTTAGGCCTGCGGTCCTACCCGCTCCCTTTTTTTGTGAGTCTGAGCTTTAGCTTACTCACAAGGAATACACCCAAGCCAGATTTGTTCCCTATAAACTTCATCTGACATGAAAACTGGACGAATGCCTTTTGCTGACACAGGTGGTTAATGGTCACGAGACCCCTGGGGTGAGAGTGCAGGGAGGAAAACCCCTCAGTTCCTGTCAATGTGGACATACTTCTCTTTAGTAGTCATTCTACTTTCAGCTTTGGCTCCTTTAAGTGCCCCTGTACCCCTTTTGGCGGAATGCAGTGTAGCTGTGAATGCCTCTGAGGGTCGTCCACCTGATTCTACCCACAATAGTTCTTTATGGAGTTGTCTGCTTCGTTTCCAGTCTCAAAGTTCCTTTTCAGTTCAGAGGATATTATTCAGTAACTCCACTTCCAAACACCAAGGAAAACTCACTGCCCAGCTTGTTAAAGTTAAGGGGAAGGTGGACCCAAATGAAACTCCAACAATTTGGCTAGAAAATGGCAGACAGAGCCAGGACTCCAACTTACCTTCACTCTTATCATCTCTTACCTCCAAGATTTCTCACATGTTAGTTGTTCTGCTAATAACTACTAATTTTTCAGTTATTAGTTTCCTCTGGGAAACAAGACTGGCTTGGATCTCCTACGGCTCATGCCCAGGGGCCTCCAATCTGTGCTTCCTCTATTGACACACTTACTGTAGTTTTATAGTAAATCACCTGGGTGCTCGTCAGTATCCACACTGACATGTAAGCTTCTCAGGGACGAGGGCCAGCTCTGTCTTGCTCATCTTTGCATCTCCAGGGCCTAGCCCAGCGCATGGCAGGCAGGAGGTGCTCAACGAATAATTATGCATTGAATCAATATGGGTGACACTCAGATGTGATGGGAGTGCTCGGACCCAGGGCTCTAGTCTTCCGTTTGCATATCTCCTGTCCCTGACACCTCCTGCGAGAAGTGTATACTTACACCAGAAAAACTTAACTGCCAACTTGGCGGGCTCCGTGATGTTCTCCTGGGTGGCTTCACCTTCAATTTGATTCACAGTTCCATCAGCTCTGCAATGAGTTAAAAACAAAAACCAAAAAACCTGAACTCATGAAAAGCCCCAAATCAAGGAAAAGCAAGATTTGTGACACCAACAATCATGGTGGCCAACACTGCAATTTCTGGGTAGGAGATTCTTGAAAACAGGTTGGGTCCTAATTCCATTCCCTCCCCTTTGCTTTCTTGCTGTCTCTGAGACAGAGCAGAGGAAGACAGCTTTTGGGTGATAAGAATCAACAATTGCAATGCCCCAGGACTGGATAATATGTGAGGCCCTGGTATTTCAACACTGTTTTTTGGAGTGTATGTAGTAGCCTGCGAGGCCATTTGCTGCTCCTGGGCTCCAAACCAAGAGGGAGGAAAAGGGAAGGGAAAAACAAGCAAATAAAACAACCCAACACAGAACAAAGATTTGCTTCTTTAAAAATGAGAAAGGAAAAAATAAGGGCTGACTGGATTACTGAAAATCATGTAAAACGTGGAATCTGGAGATCTGCCAAGTTTCCCCCTCTTTGGGCCTCAGTGATATCACGTGGCATCATTTGTCCCATAAAGGGGCTCATATGCCTGGGTTCATAGCTCTGAGACCCCATCCAGTTCAGCAAGCTTCTGATCGAGTGTGGGAGATTCTGACGTAGGCCAGGTCAAAGCAGGCAGCGAGGAAACATTTACCTCACTTCAGGGATTCTACCAGGCATCCAGATCTCAGAGACATTAGATGTGAAGAAATGTGTATCTTACAGTTAATGCCACCTTACAATTGTTAGTGTCATTTCTTTTTTAGTGGTATATAAAATGGTGGGGTCTTAAAAGCGATGGTCTTTTTGCTTGGATGGATGAAATACTTTCACTCTTTTGAAGGGAGCTGGCCCCATTTCTGGATAACTTCCAATGACCCCCTGGATCTAAGGGAAAGACCTAGGGATTGAGGCTATGAAGGAGGGTGCTCTTCCTAGCAGGCCAACAGAGGAGTTTCCTGTTCATCAGTTCTCAGAGGGGCAGACAAACTAAAATTGGAGCAATGGCATGTGTTAGAAAGTCAGTAGGCTATGGTTAGTGGGGATGGATATCCTAGAAACCAGACAATAAGCAGCAGGTAAGGGGGTTGGGGGTGGGAAATGTTCTCTGATGCTCCTGGATTGCACAGTCTGTTTATCACTGAGTAGGGCTGGAGACCGTGCCCCGCTCTCACCTGGGAGTCAACCTGTAAGACGGAAGACGGTCCATTTCTATCTGCATGCGGTTGCTTAGCAACAAACCAGTCTCTTCCCAACAGACTTTCCCCCTTTTCACCATCATTTATGTTTTGCTCCAGGACAGTTTTCAAAATACCAGTCTCTGATCATAAACTCACAATTTGTTCATAGGAAAAATGCATTTGGATTTTCAAGGGTAGCAGCATATTAGCAATAATAGGTAATATTAAATGATTACCACATGCTAAACACTGTTCTAAGTGCTTTACATGTGTTACCCCATTTAATGTTCACACAGCCTTATGGACGGACGTACTATGATTACTGTCAATTTACAGAGGAGGAAACTGAGGCCTAGAAAATCACCATAACTAACCTAAGATCACATCATTAGTAAGTGGTAGAATCAGGATTTGAAACTGGGCACCTAACCCCTTCAGCTCCCAGCCCTGAGCCAGCTGCTTTGGCCCCAGCATTCTGACACTGGCTAAGGGTATTTTGCTCAGGCTCCCTGCCATGCCCCCTGCTTGTTCTGCAGAATCTATATCATTTTCCTGACTAACAAACCTTTCTCCATATGCCTTTGCTCTTAAGTAGAAGTGACCCTAGAGGCAGAGTGACCTAATACTCTGGGTACAGTTAAAGAGGATTCCTGGCCAACTCAGAAGGAGAGCTGGGGGCATCTGATGGGTTTTGGGATCTGTGTCATTGACTCTTGACCTTAGAATGGGACAAAATATTTCAAATAAAGTCATTGTTATTTTGGGACCTATAAAATTCCTGTGAGACCTTCTGGGGGTCTGCATCTCAATTCCTGTAGCCCTTACTGGGCTCTGAAATGAGTGGGATTTTTCTTTAGAGTTGCTCAAGATTCTTACTTTATTTCTTTGGTTTATGCGGGGTCAGAGAGTCAGCCCATTGTACTGTGGCTCACAGGAAGCTTAATGGGTAATAGGATGGCCATGCAAAGCCTCTCTGAGCCCGAGTAACTTCCAGGCTGGGTGGTAGTTGTTTTCTTGCAGTTGAACACAGTTCTCAGACAACTTAGGAAACAGGAATGGCAACCATCCATGCCCTGCCTCTTTCGTATATCTTCTGGTCTCTTCCCCATTTCACTTCTCCCTGGTGTTGAATCTCAGCTTCATCACTTATAAGCTGTGTGACCCTTGGGCAAATTACTTTACCTCTCTGTACCTCATTTTCCTCATCCATAAAAAGAGGGTTAATAATAGTACCAACCTCAGGTTGCTACGGGGATTAAATGAATATCTATGCTCATTTACATGTACATACATAAATAGATGTATATGTACACACATGTATATATACATACACATACACAACAGTGCCTTGCACACAGGAAATGCTTAATTAATATTAGTTACCATTGTTTATTGTTACTCTTATCTTTGTTGATGGCGGGTAGGTAGGAGTTCTTCCTAGGTTTCTTTTTAAGTTTATGTTTGCTTTCTAAAGTATGAATTTTGGGAGCAAATATCAGTCTGTTAGAAGTAATAGAAAAATATCTTTCTGGAGGTTCTCCTGTTCACACAACCTAGAGTGTGACTATGTATGTATCTGATTCTTGCTTAATAAGAAAAGGAGTTTTCTAAGAGTTAAAGCTGTCTGGAGATGGGATAAATTGTCATGGAAGATGTTGAGCTCCCAGTTTCTGGAAGGATTCAAGTTATGCTGGATGCCCTCAATCAACAGACGATATAGAAAGTGCTTCTCTCTTGGTTTGGAGGTCAGACAAGAGGGTCCTTTGCTGTCCTTTGCTACCAGAGGGTCTGTTTTGCAATGAGAGCAGGAACCTTGCAGTTTGTGTTACCATGGAGTCCCTAGGACCTCTCACAGGGTGTGGGACACAATAAGGTGCTCAGCAAGTGGTCATGGGAATGAATGAGTGACTTCTAGTCCCTACCATCCTGCCTGCCAAAAGCTTTCCTCTCAGGACCTGTCCTGAGCAGGCAGCCCAGACCCAGCAATGTCTGCATCCTCCCCACACTAGACGGCAAGGACACCAGTCACCCCAGGACAGTCTCTGCAGGGCTCCCTCCCGGACGTGTGTTGCCTTTGAAAGCACAGCCTCTCACCTCAGCTCCTTGTTTATCACTTTGATGTTTCCGTTTTCCATTAGTGAGTAGTTGGCTTGGATGCAACTTCCCTTCTCAAAGCTCACTGGGATCTTCTCAATTTCATACCATCTTCCAAGATACTGCAGAGACAACGACAAGCAGAGCAAACCCTGTGGCTCTCTGGGGACCTGCAAACTCTTCCCCATTGTTGTCTTTCAGAGCAGAGCCCTTTCCTGGGGTAACCAGGCAAAATGGGCTGCATTGTTCCCAGCAGCCACTGAGCAAGATATTGACTCAAATGGTAATAAGTGAATCGGATGTGTGGGCATTGGTTGAATGCCACAGTCCATTCCTAAAGTGCTTTTTATTTAGCTATGCTTTCAGTGTCCCCTTCAGTCAAAATCTATCTGAAATTCTAAACTCTGTAAAAGGAAGGGATTGGTTTAGATGATGTAAGGTGCCAGCTCAAATATTTTATGATTCTCCAAGACGTCTTTGAATTGTGTGCAAAGTCAGATGTGTTTACTGTGGGGAGTTGGGTCTCCAGAGTTGGTTAAATTCTCCTCATATAACCCCACACAGGGAGTTGGTCACAAAGGCTTTTGGAAGGTGGTCAAGATTTAGAAGACCTGTATTATTCCTCCCCTGGGGGCTTGCTCTCTGTCCATAATTTTGGTGCACAGAGTCATCTTTAAAGGAAGTGAGCAACTGCACGGGTGAGGGTGAGGGGAGAGAGGCACGCTCCTGCTTCCATACATTGCTGGGCATAGAGACTGCTCTAATCTACAGCCTTCATGAGGGCAACTAGGCAATATCTAGCAAAACTAAAACTACATATACTCTGGCCCAACAATTTCACCTCTGAGAAGGTATCCTCCTGAAATTAAGAAACGATGTATGCATAAGGTTATTCATTGCAGTCCTATTTGTAATAATAAAAGACAGGAAATGGCCTAAGTGAGCATTAGTAGGGGACTGGGTAAATAAATGATGGTACATCCATACAATGGAATGTTATACACCCTCTTTTAAAAGAGCTATATGTAATTATCTCCAAGATACATTTAATGGAAAAAGAGCCAGGTGCAAAATAGTGTATATATTCAACTAACTTTTATGTAAAAATCAGTTCTCTATTGCTGCTGTAACAAATTACCACAAAATTAAAACACCACAAATTTATGGTCTCATGGTTTTGTACATCAGAAGTCTGACACGGGTCTCACTGGCTTGAAATCAAAGTGCTGGCAGTGCTACATTCCTTTCCAGAGGCTCTAGCGGAGAATCTGTCTTCTTGCCCTTTCCAGGTTCTAGAGGCCGTTTGCATTCCTTGGTTTGTGAATCCCTTCCTCCATCTTCAGAGGCAGCAAAAGCAGGTCAAATCCCTCTCACACTGCATCTCTTTCACTCTTCTTCCATCATCACATCTCTCTGACCACAGCTGGGTAAGGTTCTTTGCTGCTAATGATTAGGTTGGACCCACCTGATAATGCAGGATACTCTTGCCATTACTTTAATCACATCTTCAAAATCCCCTTTTCCGTGTAAAGAAACAATTTGCAGATTCTGGGGAATATGACATGGACATCATTCTTCCTACTGCAGTTATGTATGTGCTTTTTTATATATGTACATATTATCTCCCAAAAGATACACCATAAGCTGTTTTTACTGGTTGCTACTGGGGAGGAAAACTGAGGCTGGGATATAGGGGTGGAAAGGATGTATGTCCTTTTGCATCTTTAGAATTTTGAACCATGTGAATATATTTACCTAGTCAAAATATTGATTGAAATTATTTTAGAAATTTAAAAATGTATTACTCAACAAAACAAAATCAAGGAGATGCAGTCACCTTCAAAAAAGTCAGAATTTGAAATGAGAGCATACTGCAAATAGGTAGCAGTATTGCTTCGGTCACCTGGCTCTCTGCTAAAATATCTACCCATATTTAGGGCATAAATTTTCACTCATTTGTTAAAGGACATCTTTCAATTAAAGTCACTGAACTTAACAGGCATTTAAAGCACTGAAGAATAAGTTTAAAGGTCAGCTGGTTTCATAGGCATTCTCAGAAAATCCCCATTATATACAATGCATTTAAAATAGTTCTATTATTGTTAAGGTGACTTTAATGCTCCATAATTAAAAACGAGGACACACGATTTTCCAGAAAGGAAGAAACTCAGAGGTGGAAGATTGCTTTTCATGTCATGTTCCCTCATGATCTCATAATATTTTTGTGAAGGTCTTTTTGTCTTTGGGGGTCTCCGTTTCTCTATCTCTATGAGGAGAATGCAATGTTTAAAGATAATTATGAAAAGGAAGAAGTAAAACTATCTCCATTTCCAGATGACAGGGTTTTATATATAGAAAATCCTAAGGAATACACACACACACACAATTATTAGAACTAACAAATGAATTCAGCAAGGTTAAAGATACAAGAATTAATATATAGAAATAAAATGTATCTCTATACTTACAATGACCAATCTGCAAATTAATTTAAGAAAATTCCATTTATAGTAGCATCAAAAGAATCAAATTCTTATGAAAAAATGTAACCAAAGAAGCATAAAACATACTCTGAAAACTACAAAACATTGTTGAAATAAATTAAAGGAGACCTAAGTAAATGGAAAGACATCCTATGTTCATGGATAGGAAGACTTAAAATTGTTAAGATGGCAATACTCTCCAAATGGACCAACAGATTTAATACAGTCTCTATCAAAATTCCAACTTGCTTCTTTGCAGAAATTGACAAAATGAGCCTAAAATTTATATGGAAATACAAAGGGCCCAGAATAGCCAGAAGAACAAAGTTGAAGAACTCATATATTCTGATGTCAAAACTTACTACAAAGCTACAGTAATCGATACTATACTGTGCTGGTATAAGGATAGATATATAGATCAATAGAATAGAATTGAGGGTCCAAAAATCAACTCTTACACATATGGTCAACTGATTTTTCAACAAGGGTGTCAAGACTATTCAATGGTGAAGAATAGTCTTCTCAACAAACCGTCCTGGAACAACTGGATATCCTCATGCCAAAGAAAGAAGTTTGACTCCTATATCACATGATATACAAAATTTAACTTAAAATGAATCAAAGACTTAAATGTAAGAACTACAACTGTAAATCACTTAGAAGAAAATATAGGAGTAAATCTTTATAACCTTAGACTAGGCAATTTTTTTTAGATAGACCACCAAAAGCACAAGCAACAAAAGAAAAAATAGATAAATTGGACATCATTAATATTAAAAAGTTTTGTGCTCAAAAGACACATCAATAAGGTGAAAAGATGATCCTTACCATAAATGGGGAGCTGATTCTATCAATATCTTTTTAGTGCAGGTAACAAGAAAGCCCCTTGGGGGAGTGCTGTCCTCTCCTGGGCTCTGTTTGCATAACCTGTGGGGGTCCTGCACGCCTGGCTAGTTTCGAAGCCTGCTCTGCATTTACTGGCTGTGTGAACGGACTGGGTTGCAAGCTCAGCTCTCTGACGTTCAGCTTCTTCAGCTGTAGAGTGAGGATAATACTTCTGCAGCAGCTGCTGTCAGTGCCCTGTCCCATGTCCTTTCAGCCCACCGCTGGGCTCACCTCCATCACAGCGGGCTTCCCATACACACTGCCAGCTTCCCACCTGGAGCCCCTGGGTCTCCTTCTCTGCCACAGGCTTGGCCAGTGCCATGGGAGCTCCCACTGCCCACCTACATCCGTCCGTAGGACAACCTGAGGCACATTCTACATATTTCCTCAGAGGATCCCCAGCAGGATTGAACCCCATTGTTCACAGAGTAACCTGCTCATGAACTCACGCTTTACTGCTTTCCTGCCTTCTCTGTCTGTTTCCCCACATGCCCACTCAGGCTTTCTGGGATCATCTTCTAAAACATCTCTGCTCCCCAGTTCTTGTCTCAGGGTCTGCTTTGGGGGAGCTCCCAGTAAGATAAGTACCTACCCCAAGGCTTGCTGTGGCCATTAAAGCAGAAAAATAGAACCGAACCTGGTAGGATGCTTATGCAAACAGGAGACAGCAAAGCAAGCGGGAGGTTAGCCTTTTACCGCACCTTATTCACGTCAAAGTTCTCCTGCACTGGAGGATTTGGGCATTTCCCGAGATGGAAAGCTTGTCCCTCAGCTGCTCCTAAGAGTCCAGCCAGGGCAGGAAGCAGCAGCAGCAGAGCTGGGACCATCTTGGAGCTGGGTGGCTGGAGGTGGACCTGGAGTGGGGAGAACAAAGCAGCTGGAGGCACTCGGAGTCTCCTGAGGGGACAGAGTCCCCAGAGGAAAATTTCTGGGCTGGCCGGTCCCTCTGTGTGCAGCCTCCCACTCAGCCCATCTGAGCCCCTCATCCCCCAGGGCCACCTCAGTCATCAGTGTCACTGTGAGGCCCTCCACCCCTGTGAGCCTCTCCAGAAGCTTTTGTGCCACCATTAGAACACATTCTGCCTGGTATTAGAGTTTGTTGGATTTATTTTGCCAGCTCCCCCTGACCCTACACACTTAATTATGCATTTTTCAAGGACGGGCATCGTTTTTGATTCTCCCTGGACTCACCCACAGAACCTCGCAGTGCCAGGTGCAGTAGGTACTCATTGTATGAACAGAAACAATGGGTGTGTGTTGGGGATGGGTAGGCAAAGGGGTAGAGTGAAGCCATCAAGTGAACCATGAGAGAAAAAACCAAAAACAAACCATTCACTACATTTAGTGCCCTGTGAGATTCATCAAAGAAATGCCTCCCTGACTCCACTTCCCCACCCTGCTCCCATCTGCTTGGCTGTTTACCAACCCAAGAGTAGGCCTGGGAACTTTTTTTTTTTTTTTTTGGATTCCCGGACCGGGGCACGAACCCGTGTCCCCTGCATCGGCAGGCGGACTCTCAACCACTGCGCCACCAGGGAAGCCCTAGGCCTGGGAACTTTAACAGGGAGCAGCGTGCTGGGGACTACAGGGTCACCCTGACTGGATTTGAATTCTGGCTCTGCACATACTAAGTATAATTGTGTCCAATGGATGCTTTAGTTTCCTTGGCTACTAAGTGGGAATAATAATCATACCAACCTCATGAAGTTTCATGAGAATTAAATGAGAAAGTATAAGGAGAGCATTTAGAGCAGTGTCTGACAGAGAAAATGCTCAATAAGTGCTAGTTATTATTATGAAAAGCAGAAGCAAAATATTGTGTTTCCTGAATTTCTTTTTCTTTCTTCCTCCCTCCCTCCCTCCCTCCCTTCCTTCCTTTCCTTCCTTC
>NW_020173920.1:3375282-3378724 GCF_003031525.2 Neophocaena asiaeorientalis asiaeorientalis
CTGCTGTTGAGGGTATTTTTCATAGATGCTGTACATTTAACCAGAGAAGGACCAGTAGCTGACTTGTAATTGTGCAAAAAGCATTTGAGCCCAGCACCCTTGGGCGTGGAAGCTTCTTTGAGGAGGGGCAGTGGGCAGGGGTGAGGGCTGCTGTGCTGTTCACAGGGTAGGAGCCTGGGCTGCTCCCTGCTTCTTCACTGACTTGCTCTCAGTCTGTTCTCCTCCTTGTGACTCCTTGCCTGTAGCGGCACGGGAGCTATTTCCAATGCTTTGCTTTGCCTTTCTGCCTGTGATGAAGAGGACTGAATCAATGCAAGCAAGATGTTCTCAGATCTGAATATTTAAAAGGATGTGTCATAACAGGAATAATTATAACCACTTTCTTATGAATCTCTAAACCTCCAAATAACCTTTAATAATCAATAGCTTTTCTTCTGGAAGTTCTGTTGTCCGTTTTTCAAAAGAACAGTTACCTAATGAGTAAAAGCTGATGCGAGGTTGGGGGGAGGAAAGGTGGTCCCTGAGTCCCTGCCTTGAGCACGTCTGCTGTGGGGCCCTTTCCTTAGTCTCTGAGGCTCCACTTCCCGTCAGCCCCTACCACCAGGTAAACAACACTTGTCTTAACCTTTTGGGGGATGATGGATGCCAAAATCCAGCCTAAATCCACAAAAATTTGCATTTCTTTCCAAGAGGTTCTTAGAACTACTGAAGTTCTGCTTTGGGCCCCTAGTAGGCTCCAAGCTCAGTGCCTTGCCCAGGAATTCTAAGCCCAGAGGATGGCCACACATTCTACAGGCACCCCCTCCCCCAAACAGGACAGGACCTTAGAGGTCATTTATCCAACCCCACCCCTCAGGTGTACAGATGGGAAAGTTGAGGCCCAGAAGGGGCAGAGCGCTGGGACTCGGGCCCCATCTCCACTTCTCCATTCTGTCCCAACCCTGAGCCATGCTTCCTTCTGTGCTCACCTTCGGTGGCTTCAATAAACACCTACCTCTGTACCTGATAAATCTCATTTCACCATGTGACAGCCCCACCAAAAGTCAGTTTGCCGTCTTACTCTGACAAATATCTTGTTACAGAATGTTCTATTGTGGGCTGAAACATGTTCTTTAGCTCTGTAGGAGGATTTCAGAGCAAAACTAATTCCCCTTGCCTGCTACCCTTCCAAAGATGCCTCTTTATTGCAGTACTTTTATTCCTATGATGAAAACTTTTTGTGAGAGGAAGAGTCGATAACATCCATCATTTTTTTGCATTCTTCTTCACCCAGTGCTTATTGAGCACCTTCTGAGGGTAAATCACATTATTAACATATATCTATGAACTTGGGTATGCATGACTTATTTTTGCATTGTCTCCTAATACTAATGGGAAGACTGTCCTAACGAGGAGAGTTTAAATACTTAAAAAAAAAGATATAATTTAAATATTATTTTAACTAAATATTAAATAATTAAAAAATAATTCTACTAAGGTTATGGTGCATCCACACGGGGCCAGAATTGACTCTGTGGACCACTGCTCACACTCACTGAGCTTCTCCAGGGAGGAGCCCTGGCTTCAGTATTTTATATGTGCATTGAATCTTCACAACACCCTAACTGGAAGTGTCCTGTGCTGACAGTTCTCTGTGTACTCAGTGAGGTTACTTCCTGACAAGCGGTGAAGCCAGAACTTAAGTCAGGTTTCCTAAGAGTCTACACAACTGCATGTTAGCCTGGACCTGGTGCCTGGTCTCAAGGAGCTGCAGAATATTAAGGACTAGGCTTTTAGATTTCACGTGACCAAAAAAAAAAAAAATACATTTCCAAAAATAAATGGGTCTTAAAAACCATTTCGCTATCGAATCTAACAAGAAAACATATCTTCTGAAGAAAATATTTTTGTATTTTCTATTACTTTAATTTAATAATAATTAATTCTATTAATATTAAATGCATTTTCTATTCACATAGTGCATTCCAATTCACTTTTCGGTCAATTTTACTGTAATGCACAGTGGATAACAACCCCCTGAGAATTCATCTATCACAGTATTGGTGTATGGAACAATTCCTCATTGTCTCATATAGTATAGAGGGGGGTGCGTAGTGCCAGCAGAAGACTTTGAGGTGAGTCAGCACTGCGTTGGCAGCATTTGTTGATGGTCTTATCTGAACTTCAGTTTCCTCATCTGAAAAATGGCACTAACAATATCTTCTTCGTAAGGTTGTTTATGGAAAAATGAGACCAAGTCGGCAAAGCAACTGGCCAAAGGCCCTCAGTTGTGTTAGTTACAATTTTTAGCTGAAAAGGGGCAATGAAAACTCAAGACTGTCTCTATTTTAAGCATTATTTATCATAAATGAAAATTAATACCACAGTACATACCTTTTTTATCAAGATGAAAGCAGTTTCCACATGCAAAATCATCCAATTCGAGACGCCTTCTCTTGGTGACTGGCTTCTCCCAAGCTATTTTATAAGCTTCTCAGGTCATTGATGTTTAATTTTAATGCATGCCACACCCCCTCCAGTTCAGGAAGGCTGGCCTAAAAGCTTCGCTCTGTATGAAACACAAAGATGGGATGTTATGTTCATCTCCCTCCCCCAGTTTCCTTCACAGCTGCTCCCTGAAGAAGAAACGAGATATTGTTTGTGTGTGTGTGTGTGTGTGTGTGAGAGAGAGAAAGACAAAGTGCATTTCATTCAAAACATCTTTTTTGCTGTGTGGATTTTCTAATTTAACTTTCTCAGTCAGAATGCACTTTTAAGTTCCAGTAAGATGAGTTTCAACATGTGTTCAAACATCTGTTATTTATTTTTCATTTTTGTGTAAATGAAAAAGCAACATTCACATTTCCTGAAAATGGAGCCTGAATTCCACCCATGTGGTCCCTGGCCTGGAACATGACGCAGGCAACAGAGAGAAGGTTAGCAAACAGAGCTGGCTTTCTGTGTGATCCTGGGCAAGCCACCCACTTCTCTGAGCTTCAGTCTCCCCACTGTGAAGGATAGACTGTCATTTCTGTCCCCGCCAGAGTTGGGTGTGTAGGGGCTAAAAGCTGAGAACACCAAAGGTGTCTTCTGCACTCCTCTCTCTTGAGTCTTGGATGACTCTCCCAGCTACATATTCTAGGCAGCCCGTTCTGCTTGGGGTGGGAGTGGGGACGGGGAGCAGATTTAAGCCCAGGGGCACTTTTGGTTGGGCCTCGTCTCTCTGTGGAATGAACAGCTTTGGAAAGACCCTTAGGCGTTGGATTCTGTGCCTTTGTGATAGGCAGAAGGTTTTAAAATTTTATTTTATTGAAGTATAGTTGATTTACAACGTTGTGTTAATTTCTGCTGTACAGCAAATTGGCTCAGTTATAAAAATATATATTCTTTTCCATTATGGTTTATCATGGATATTGAATATAGTTTCCCCTGCTATACAGTAGGACTTTTTTTTTTTTTTTTT
>NW_020173920.1:3378826-3403414 GCF_003031525.2 Neophocaena asiaeorientalis asiaeorientalis
ATGTGGGATCCTCCCGGACCGGGGCACGAACCCACGTCCCCTGCATCGGCAAGCGGACTCTCAACCACTGCGCCACCAGGGAAGCCCTGGACTTTTTTGTTTATCCATCCTGTATATAATAGTTTGCATCTGCTAATCCTGAACTCCCAATCCTTCCCTCCCCCCACCTCCCCTCCTCCTTGGCAACCACAAGTCTGTTCTCTATGTCTGTGAGTCTATTTCTGTTTTGTAGATAAATTGGTATTTTAGATTCCACATATAAGTGATATCATATGGTATTTGTCTTTCTCTTTCTGACTTCCTTCACTTAGTATGATAATCTCTGGGTCCATCCATGTTGCTGCAAATGGCAGTATTTCATTCTTTGTTATGGCTGAGTAATATTCCATTGTATGTATGTATATATATATACACCACACTGGCAGAAGGTGACACATAGATAAGACACTACTTTTGTACCAGACTTATATTCCTAAATAAAATTCATGGTCAAATTTGTAAGCAATAGAGAGAAATTTACAGCACTAGACCTTTAAACCTTATAACAACAGCAACAAGAGTGAAACCTTAACATACCAAACTTTGAGAGCTCTTTCTTTGGGATGTTCTTTACTTTTTCAGGTAAAGAAGGAATTCTTCTTCCTGTTCAGGGCACTGACTCTGACTGTACTCCTGCGTGGCTCCCTCCTTCGTCCAGGTCTCTGATCTAATGTCCTTCCTTTAAGGGCCTTCCTGACCTTTCAAAAATAGCACTCTTGTCACTATCATTTTACTTGGTTCATTATATCCTTACTATATCTTTACCTGAAATTATATCCTTTATTTATGTTTTTTGTTGCTTATGGTGTTTTCCCCACTGGGATCTAAGCTCCACAAGTACAGAGAATTTGTCTCATTTTCTTACTGCCGTACCCCTAGTGGCTAGAACACATCGTAAGTGCTCAGTAACTACTTATAAACTGAATGGAAGGGACCTATCTATTCAAAGAATTTACTGAGTATTCTAAGATATGCACAAGGACTAGAGGTAATATTCAAGAGACTTCTATTTGAATTGTTTTCTGGGGAAAGTACTGGCCTGTAACTATTACAATAAACCGTTGCACAGTTTTCCACAAAGCAATATTGCTAAATTTCCAAATGTGTACGTTAAGATTGATATATTCATATATTTGAATCCTCAGCATGAAATCAAGAACTGTGGAGCTGAAGGTACTAGTCTAGGAGTCATAGTGTGAGAAAAATCACATTATCTTTCTGGGTCTCAGTTTATTTTTTTCTGCAGGTGTTAGCAAACGATATAATTTAGGGAAATCCTCTTTTTATATGTTTCTGGAATGTAGAGACAAGCACAAGTTCTTAAGCATTATAAAACCAATCAGAACTGTGTTCTAAACAGTCTTCATGTTTAAATTCCAAAAGAGTGCAATTTGTTGTAAACAATTAAAATAGTACCAAAATGTAGGCCTCAGAAAGTGTGTCTCATAATCCCACACCTCAGAGATTGTTAACATTTGCACTTATTATTCTCCACAGTCCTAGACAGATCCCAACATAATAACAATAGTAGCAACAATATCCAGTGTACTGAAGCTTTCTTGTCTTTACGTAATAATGTATCTCATTGAGATCAATGTATCTCTTCACATAAATCTACTTCATTCTTTCACCTGCTGTAAAACCTCGTTTCTACATGACAGCACATTTCTTCAAGGGGATGGCCTGTGGTTTTATAGGAAGTAGTTCCTTAGTTGGGTGATCTTTCATCATGTAGGTAATTGCCTCAGTGGTTTCACCATAAGACCCTCAGGGAAGATGAAATTGTTTTTGTGGACTTTTTGTAGCAAGAAATAGAGAACTATCCCATCTTAAAAAAATAAAAAAGCTTCCCAGATGGAAATTTCTCTGTTTATTAATATGTGGTTCTTTCAACTACCAGAGTCATCCTGTATGCCTTTCTAAAGTGATTTTTCTTTTGTCAAGTAAAATGAAGGGGAAACACAACTGTATTTTCCATGTGAAAACCCAGACTATGAGTTTTCAATAGCAGGTATTCACTCTTTAAGACTCAGTTCAAAAGTTCCACTCTCTGGTTGTCTCCCTGAATTCTTGCCCACTCCATGCAGTGTTCATCACTCTCTACTTTGTGTTTCCACAGCATGTGTTACTTTGGTCTCAGGCCCATCACACCATGTCAAGCATCACCACTAGGGCCACCATCTCCTCCTGGAGACTGTCAGATCCTTCAGAGTAGGTTTGTCTTTTTGTCCCTGGTAAATTGCCTAATGCCTGGTAGGTAATAAGTGTTTACTAAATGTCACTGGATGACTGAGTGTTTAATTCTCATTATTTTGGGGGATGACCACATACTTCATGATTTATTCAGATGCCCTCTTTCCTCTCCTTCCTGCTCCTTTGTGGCCGTTTAGTTTATCACTAGGATCTGGAACCAGCTGAGAGTTGAAGGATGCCAAGCATCTGCTGAACAGCAAGAAAGCAATCAAACTGGTGAAAACTACAACTTGACATGGCATGGGGGAGGAACACGGAACTGGAAGGCAGGAGGCCTGGGTTCTTGTCCTAGCTCCGTTACTGACTCATTTATCCATTCATTCACTCTTTCGACAACAGATATCAAGCACTGCCATGTTCAGGCACTGTTCTAAGTCCTGCAGATGTAATGGTGAAGAAGAAAGACAAGGTCCTAGCCCTTGTGGGACTTACCAACCAGAACAGAGTCAGACACACAGAGAGGAAAACATATATGAGAGAACAGGGTGATGTGATAGGGAGTGACTGGGTGGGCTACTTCAGTTTTGTGGTCAGGAAGGGCCTCTCTGAGTACTGACATTTCAGTGAGATGTTAATGATGGAAAGGAAACAGTCATTCAAGGATCAGGGGGAAGAGCATTCCAGGAAGAACAGCCAGTGCAAAGGTCCTAGGGTGGGAATAGATTTCAGGTTTTCAAGGGACAGAAAGACCAGTGTGGCTGGAGTGGAGAGATGAGGAGGAAAGTGATTCAAAGTGAGTTTGGAGAGGTAGGCAGAAGCCATGTTACATCTTGCTTTGAGGAATTTAGGTTTTATTTCAAGTACAATGGGAAGCCATGTGCTTGTACATTCTACAAGAATGTCACAAGATTATTCAGGCTTCCCTGTCAAGTGTGGATTGTAGTATGGTTCCAGATGGATCAGCTGGGAAGCTATTGCAGTCATTCAGGTAATGGTGGCTTGGACCACAGTGACTGTGATGAAAATGGAGAGAAGTAGATGAATTTGGAGTATGCTTTGGAGATAAAGTGGACAAGATTTGCTGATATATTGAATATAGATAATGAAGAAAAGAGGGAATCAAGACTGACTCCTATATTTATAGGTTGAACAACTGGGTGAACGCTCGTGCTAATGACTAAAACTAGGAAGCCTGAGGAAGGAGCAAGTTTGGGAGGAAAACTCAAATTCTTTCATGGATAAGTTATATCTGAGTTGCCTGTTAGACACCCATGTGGAAATGTGAAGATGGCAGTTGGATAGTCAAGATTTGGGGAAAAGTCAGGGCTGGAGGCAGAGATTTTGGAATCATAAGCACATAGACCAGCGGTCTCCAACCTTTTTGGCACCAGGGACTGGTTTCCTGGAAGACAAGTTTTCCACGGACAGGAGGTTGGGGGGATGGTTCAGGCAGTAATACGAGTGATGGGGAGTGATGGGGAGCCATGGGGAGCGGTGGGGAGTGATGGGGAGCAGTGGGGAGTGGTGGGGAGCGATGGGGAGCAGTGGGGAGCAATGGGGAGCGAGGGGGAGCGGCAGATGAAGGTTTGCTCACTCACCCACTGCTCACCTCCTGCTGTGCGGCCCGGTTCCTAACAGGCTGCAGACTGGTAACGGTCTGAGACCTGGGGGTTGGGGATCCCAGACATAGATGGTCTTCAAAGTCATGGGACTCGATGGGGTTACAAAGGGAGAGCACACAGTAATGGGAGAAAAGGATGCTCAGGACAGATCCCTACTATGCTCTTAGAGAGACTGACTAGAGGAGGAGCCAGTAAAGGAGACATAAGTAAAAGAGGACAGTGGGCTATCACAGAGCCAAGGGAAGAAAATGTTTTAAGAAGGAGGAAATAATCAACTTTTACTGAAAGTTCAAAGAAGATAACGAAGAAGCAGCCCCTGGATTTAGCAAATGGAGGTCACTGGTGACCTTGACAATAGTAGTCTCTGAGGATAATGGGAATAGAAGTCCAATTTGAGTGTGTTGAGGAAGGGAATTGGAAACAGCAACTCAGTTTTGAAGTTGGAGGAAAATAGAGAAATGAGTTTAGTAGCTGACGGGAGACATGGAGGTTGAGGAAGATGCTCAGGGCATGCACATGGGGCTGATCCAGTAAAGGAGGAATATTGACTTTGTAGGAGAGGTGGGTGGAGACTGCAAGAGCAATCCTGAGCAGGAGAGAGGGAGTGGGATCCAGAGCACAGGTGGAGAGGCTGGCTTTTGAGAGGAGCAAGGGTTCTGGGCCCATAGAAACAGGAGGGGATGCAGAGGGGAGGCAACCAGATTCAGGGAGGTATGTAGATCTGGTGGTAAGAAGATGTGGGGTTTTCTCTCTGTGTGACTGTGGTCAAGTCACTTATCTTGCTGAGATATGTTGGAGAAACTCAACAATTCTGCTCTGATCATGGTAAATGGGTTTCCTTGAACACAGTCACTCTGCTAATGACACCTGCCTTAACACCTGCTTCATTTATTAAGGGACAGAGTTGGGAAGGGGCAGGGTTCAACCTAGGACTAATTGTAATCATAGCTCCTGACTATTTAACACTGCAACACCAGGTCCTGTATAGGTGTTTTCCATATATTAGCTCTAATTGTTACATACCCTGCAAGGCAGGCATTAGTACTAGTCCCATTAGAGGGATGAAAAAACTGAGGTGGGAAGATGTGGTCATGCAACTTTTCTAGAGTGATGAAATGAGAATTTAAATCCTAACGTGTAACTCCAAACCCATACTTTTAACCATTATGTTCTATTGGCCCAGCAATAGAAAGGGGTGAAAGGGTTCACTGAGAGATTGGCCAGGGGTTTAATACCTTCCAACCTTCTCAGCAGAGAAGGATGATACCAACTGCTTACTAATTCCTGAGAAATGTTGAGGCAAGCAGGAGGGCTGAGTTTTCTGCATCAGGCTCAGAAACTAGTGTCCCAGACTCCTTGACAAAGGCCACCTGAAAGCAAAGGGATTGAACCCGTCCATCTAGTCCATCATCCAACACTGTCATCCAACAAATTCCAGGAGCTGGGACATCTGCTACCAGTTACCTCAGTCAACTTATTGTGACTTTAAGCTCTTCCAGATGTTTGCTGGGAAACAATCTTTGTCCAGTTTTGTAATCCAATATAGACTGAGGCCAGTTCTTATGAAGATATACGGGGCCGGCAGGGCCACCTCCAAGCCTTCCAATGGGACCAAAATTCAGGATTTTTTTTTTAATTCAGGATTTTTAAATCCAGAATCAGTAAGAGCTCTGTTTTGATTTTTTTAATTTTCTAAGATAATAAATAGATTGGTGGACAGAGCTCGGGTTCGGGAACAGGGCGATGGGGTTCTTGCCTTGGCTCTCTTACCTCTTAGCTGGGTGACTTTGGAGAGTTTCCTGAGCTTTCAGTCCAGGGTTTGACTATCAGGTGTTTGTAATATGGAATCCATGGGTCTCCATAGGAGGTTGATAGAATCCCATTTCAATAAAATTGAATGCTTTTGCGATCCTGTTTTGTTTTACGCATTATTGGACATTTTTGCTGAGTTGTCAGTGGGTCCATGGCACAAAAAGGGTAGGAACCTGAGAGAGGATGTCTGGGGTCCCTGCTTGATTCGACATAATTTCCATGAACATACCTTCTGGGAGAGAAATTTCTTTAATGAAGTCCAACTGAGTGTGCAGGAGTGAAGGGCAGTTTCCCAATGCTGGTGAGAGAGGTCAATAAATAGGAGGTGATGGAGCATCACATTTGGGCTGGGGCCCAGGTGACAGAGGGAGAGAGCCAGACTCCAGGCTCTCACATGCTGTCTTCATCTGGGTAGAGGGGCTGAACCATCACACACTTAGATGTGTATTTGGGGCGCACCCCCGAGAGGCAGGAGCAGCCTGCAGACTTAGAGTCTCAGGTGCCATGTGCTGCCTCGAGTGAGAAGATAAGAGGGAGGGAGAGGGTGGCAGCAGGAGAACCATGACCTGGCCCATCCTTCTACATCTGTGTTACTTTCGCTCCTGTAACACAGTTTCCGATAATAAAGTGATGGTAGAATAAATAGAGAGTTTTCACTGACTGAGGAGCCAGCTCTCGGGTACTAGACACTTGATATGCTGGGTATTATCTCCTTTAAGCCAAGAGCAACCATGAAAGGTAGATATAATTATATCTATTTCGTGGAGCAGAGAACCTGCTCACAGGTTAGTACTTGCCCAACAGGGTGCAGCCAGTGGCTGAACTGGGATTCATAACCACTTCTGAATTCATCTTCTCGTGAATGGGAGCTATTGGCCAGTCTCTTGGTCCAAGGTAGTCCCTCTTACAATGGGACATGCCCCAGTTTTAAGAACAGGATTTCTATGTCTCCATCTAAGTCTTTAAGAAAATAACCATTTGATTTATTGATTTATTATGTACTTTGTCAAAAGTGGTATTGTTGTACTGTATCTAGAGTTTTGTGTTTGGCCTTGGAGCCTCCTTTTAAGTTTTCTGAAATACAAGTAGGTCCTCATTGCAGCGATGAAGAGAGTATTATTGGATTTGAGAGCCACAGCATACTCCATTAAGAATGGCAATGCCAATCTCCTGGAGGGAGCAAGTGGGTGTGGGGGAGAGGAGGTGACTGAGAACCACAGATTTCATTGGTTCCTGGATTTGGGTGGAGGCTGTATGGTAGATCTGTTACTGACTCGAGAATACATCAATGCATCCCTTGGTCTTGCATGCTTTGCATGGGGTCTAAGAGCCTCTGTTTTAGAATTATTGATGGAGTGAACTATTATAGTAGTCTTTTGTGCTTTCTTTCCCAAATGTCTTGTATTAATGACTCTTCCTTAGTCCAGTGGTCCTTAACTCTGGTCACATATACCTGGGGTGCTTTTAATAAGACTGATTCCTGGGCCCTATCTCCAAAGATTCTGACTCAATAGATCTGTGTGAGGGCCTAGGCATCAGTAACTGTTAAAAGCTCTGCCAACATAGAAAACAAACTTACGTTACCAAAGGGGAAAGCAGGGGAGGAATAAATTAGGAGTTTGAGATTACCAGATACAAACTACCATATATAAAATAGATAAACAACAAGGTCCTGCTGTGTAGCACAGGGAACTCTATTCGATATCCTGTAATAAACCATAATAGAAAAGAATATGAAAAAGAATATATATATCTGAATCACTTTGCTGTACACCACAAACTAACACAACATTGTAAGTCAACTATACTTCAATAAAAAATAAAAAAAAGAAAAGAAAAGCTCTGCCAATGATTTCAACGTGCAGGGAGGTGAGAACTACCGAGTCACTGTCTTGCTTGCCTTTGGCCGTCCTGCTTGCTGCTCCCTTACCTGGAAGGCCTCCCTGCCCTCTTCACCTGGTCAACTCTTGCTGGTCCTCCAGGAACACTGAAACACTGGTTGGGCTCTGTGGCCTCCTCTATGCTCCCAGGACTGTTTGCAAAATCTCTCTCTAACACATCCCCCAGTGTTCTAGTGTGTGGTTTGTCTCTCTTCCCTACAGGGCTGTATGTGGGAAGGGATGTGGCCTTATTTCTTTGAAGCTCCAGCTTCCAGCACGGTGCCTGGCACAAAGTAGGAGCTTGGTAAATGTTTGTTGAATAAGTGAGGGCATGAAAATATTTGGAGGGAAAGAATCAGAAATGTGGCCAGACATGTCTGGTCCTTTTCCGTTTTCTGGGGGCCCTGAAGACACATCAGGAGAGCTTAGGATGTGTGTGTTTGGAGAGGTCTGAGGCTGCATGTGAATCTGACGTTCAGAAATACACGTATTCGGTTTTTAAAAAGGTCCTCCACACCTCATCATAATATATACCACAACAAATATTGAAGTCTCAGGGGTTCAGCTCCAGCTACCCCTGTGTAGCCATCACTCAGCCCATAGCGTCTGCTCGGCTTATGAGTCAAGCTGCCTCTTTGTCCTTTACAGAGATGTTGGTTCTATCTCAGAGGAACAAAGAAAACATTCTGACTGTGAGAGAATGGCTTTCAGGGTCTTCTTGACGCAGCCCTGGAGAGAAGACACTTTTATTTCTATCTGTTCAGTGGGGATCAGCAGAGGCTCGGGTGTGTCCATGGCCTTCAGTCATGACATTCACATGAAGACACGGCTGGCAGAGCCTCCTTGGGGTGGGCACTCTGAGGTTTTCAGGTGGGATAGTCTGATCTTTAATGAAAATAGAGAGGGATGAGGAGGAGGAGAAAGCTCTTTCTATTAAGAACCTACCCAGGGCTTCCCTGGTGGCGCAGTGGTTGAGAGTCTGCCTGCCAATGCAGGGGACATGGGTTCATGCCCCGGTCCGGGAAGATCCCACATGCCACAGAGTGGCTGGGCCTGTGAGCCATGGCTGCTGAGCCTGCGCGTCCGGAGCCTGTGCTCCGCAACGGGAGAGGCCACAACAGTGAGAGGCCTGTGAACCGCAAAAAACAAACAAACAAAAAACCTACCCAGTGGCACTGAAATACTATTCCAGAGACTCTGTGTTAATTCGTCCACTCCTTACAGTAACCCCATGAAGTAGATATTGTCTCTATGTTATTTTTACCTTTGAGTCACTTTTCTTCAATACCTACATACTCTGTCTCCAAATATTCTCCATCCAGCCTCCTAAATTTCTATTTCATCCCTTCTCTGTTTCCCCAGTGGCAATACCTTACCTCAGGCCGCCATCTAATTTGACGTGAGAAGGTTCAAGTGTCACTAAGCTCATACCATATGTCACAACCATAGTGGGAGCTGCATTTGGACTTGCGTCTTGGAGTAAAGGGACCTCCTCTGTTGAGTCAGTGATTCTGAGACTTACCGAGATTCCCTTGAGGTTTCTGACTAATCCCCTTAGACTTCCTTCTGTCTCCCCCACCCCAGGCTTAAATCCTTGACCTAATCTCATAAATCAATAATTTATTAATTTAACAAATGTTTACGGAGCACTTCGTAAGGACTAGTTATTTTGCTAGGCACCAGGAAGATGAGATGTACAAAGGTCAAATCCCTGTCCTTGTGGACTTTGCTATTCTGGCTTCTTTCCCCTCTGAGTAGTTGCTCTGGTCACTTGTTTCTCAGCTTCCCTCACCTGGATCAGTGACCTTTGTAGCAGAAGCTGAACATGGCCATTAACCAGAAGACTCAGGATCTCTGCACCCTGCCATGAGGGACCCTGGGCAGCTCCGTTCTGCCTGTCCAGGGGCATCAAATTGTCTCTTACATTCCCCTCTCACAGCCATATCCACTCGAGAGATGGGCAAAGCTTAGGGACTCTTAGCATCTCAGGGCTCAGCCTTGCAGGTACCACTCTGGGTATCTTGGGACCACAGGGGACCCTAGTCTCCAGGGAAAGAAGCCTGTTGACCTGTCAGCCAGAAATCCTTTTATCTTTGGTGTCATGAACTCTCAAGTAAACATGTCTTTTATACATTTTGCCCTAAATGATCCAATGTCTGCTTTCCTAGCACATTCTATGTCTTTGGACTGGGATGCTTTGATGTAGTTAGAATAACAAAAATTTAGGAAAACAAGCTCAACTTTTAAAAGAAAAATATGTGAACGAAAGAGTTGGTTCATCAAATATGCTTCAAATAGGGAGATTTCAATCATGACCAGAAGGCCCGTGATTTTCTTAAAAGGGTCAAGGAAGGGCTCCCCTAAAGAAAGTCTGCTGGGTCTGAAGGAAGGTCCCACCTCACAACTCTAAGGGATGAACACACACACTTTGCCTTTTTTCTCTACATTTGGCCTGAGATGATCTCCAGGTTGTCATAACTATTCCAGGTTGAGAATTTCACTTCATTGAGATTCACCCTAACTCACTCAAAAGAACCCAACAGGGCTTCCCTGGTGGCACAGTGGTTGGGAGTCCGCCTGCCGATGCAGGGGACGTGGGTTCGTGCCCCGGTCCAGGAGGATCCCACATGCCGCGGCGCAGCTGGGCCCGGGAGCCATGGCCGCTGAGCCTGCGCATCCGGAGCCTGTGCTCCACAACGGGAGAAGCCACAACAGTGAGAGGCCCACGTACCGAAAAAAAAAAAAAAAAAGAACCCAACAGATGGTCTAAAGATTTAGGCATCAACCTAATTCACCCCCTCCCCTTTTCTCCCACTAGCCAGGGCCCAGAGCTGTGGAATTTTCCAGAAGCTGGTGCTTCCAGTTGAGGGGAAGTGACTGGATTTCCCAGGACCTTCCCACTTCAGGAGGGTTATTTGAAAAGATATCCATGGCCTGCTTAGGGAATAATTACAAGTTGTAGTGTGGGGATGTGCTTGGGCAGGGATGGCTTCAACTGAGGCCCTGAGGGACTGAGTTTGAAACAGGGGAGAAGGAAAAATTTAAAAAAACAACAACCAAAAAGCAAAAAACCAAACAATGGTACAAAGGAAGCACTGTTCCCATGAGCAGATGGGGTGGCGGGGTCAGCTGAGCCCAGGTCGCTGTACCAGGCCTCCCATAGCATCTGTGCTGGGCTGGGAGGAAGCACATCTCTGGTCCGGGGACAGAGTGGGCCAAGGAAATGGCCCAGGGGATAAATGGCTACATTAGGACGTCCTGCCAAGCAGAGGGATACCCTTAGGACTTTAGATTGAAAAACTGGATAAGTGGAGGGGAATTTCTAGCTCTACTATAGGAGTCCTGCAGTGTAGACTGCCAAATAGAATGATGTAAGTGGCATAGTGAACATTCTGGCTTGAAATATACAGCTTAACTGCTACCTATTCAGATTAGCCAGATAACAGCCAGATCTTCAAGTCCCACAGGGATCTGTGGACACAGGCACAGGAGGCTGCCTTTAGACTTGCAGCTGCTTCTAACATATGTGATACACGCAGACATGTAGTTATTCTGTATGCTCTTTAAGGCCTCTTCCTTTCCTGAGCATCTAAAATTTTAGAGACCTATAGCTAAACATGTTAGGGATGAGTCATGCTGTGAATGGTCACTGGGTGGACAGCAGAGGGAAGGAAGGATTCATGTGACCAACCTTGTCCTCCATGATACTAGACCCTACTCAGATCCCTGAGAGTGTCAGGGGTGAGGGAGTTTGTAGTCTCCTGTCAATGATGTTGTAGCCAACTAAGGTTTATCCTATTTTGTCTTATTTCAATTTTGGTATCTTGACAGGCCATTATTATTTACAGGCAAGAATCAGTGAGAATCTCCATAACAGCTCAGTTAAAGAATCCTCTTCATGTTAGGGCTTCTGGAAAGAGCACAGGTCTGTGAATCAAGACAGACGGGTTCTAGGCCCAGCTTTGTCATCAATCTATGGCTGACTTTGGCAAGGAACTTCCTCTGCCCAGATCAAAGTTCATCCTTTCTTGCCACTAACATTCTATGACTGTGATTTGATACCTAGTATAGGAAGAAGACAAGACCCCAGGCAGGTCAGGGGAGTCAGAAAGGGAAGTTGGGAGAAGGTTGTATTAGCTTAGGAACCATTAAAATCCTTGGATCCCTACATAACTCTGCTTGCATCTTTAAGTCCACTGGCCTCACTCTACCTCCCAAACTGTCAGCTCTGATCGGGGCCTGTGGGCTTCCGCAGAAGCACCAAGACTCACTGGGTCCCCATTTCTTTTATGCACCCACCATGGGGGTAGAGAGTCAGAGAGATAGGCTGTGAGGTGAGAAAGGAGGCCATGTGGAGAGTGCAGCTGGGGAAGATGCTTCCATTTTGAAACTATTTGCTGCAGGCCCTCCAGCCTCAGCACCAGGAGAGGACTATAGTCATGGATGAATAGCTTATGCTGTTGTCTTAGATGAAACTCTTTATATGAAACAGGAAATGCAAACACAGGTTCTGTTTTTCTGCACTGCATTTCTCTGATGGGGATAATAATAGTTGTGCAACCCGGAGTGTGGTTATTAAACCCATCCTATGGTCACAAAGAAGCTGTGAGAAAGCCAACAGGCACATAACTCCCCAAGGCAGGATTTGGAGGTTTTGCCAATTTCAAACTATTTTCCTGATAAACTGTAGTAACCCACCAGGAGACAGAAGAGATGGAGTCGAACTCCAAGTACATTTTGTCCTCACAGAGTTTGTTTTAACACCAGAAGAATTTCTTCTGTGTGTTTTTCTCATGGTCTTACCCCTATGAACTTGTTTAGCATTCAGTCTAGTGGACACTTGGTGAATATGAAAGTCTCCAGCACAAACTAAGTGGCTGAGAATGGGAACATTCCAGGATTCCATGGGTTAGTTTATTTGCAGGACCCAAATGGTCTGGTTGGTTCCTCCACCAAATTGAAGAACTGATTATTTGAGGAGGGTTTATAATAGATATATTAATTATATATCTATGTGATTGTGTGTGGCCGAGAGTTGAGGTCCTTGGACTCCATGAGAAAGGCAGACTCTTTATGATAAGTCTCTAGTGGTCAGATCAGAACCAGCCTTGCGAAGTTAGTGAGAACCCTGAGCTGATCTGGAGAGCGTAGAACGAAGTGCCTGGCTGATTTTGGACAAGCGTTCTTTGTGGGAAAAAGAGGTCACTCTCTCATCTAGTGCAAACCAAACTTGGGACACAGACACGTACATACAGCGTTCCTGCAATTCTCCCCGTCCAAGAGGACTGCTCCTTTCCCTTCCACATGCTTCTCAGGCAGCCAGTTTCCCTTTGCTGACTCTCCCTCTGTCTCCATCCTTCACACCCTTCCCAAGACTGCCCTTGATGCTCATTTCACCCACTTTTGCCTGGATACAAATGATGGGAGATGGCAGTGAGCTTGTCCTCAGTCCAAGCCTTCACTCCTCAGGAGGGCCCTGGGCCTTGCTTGGCTGAAGCACCGAACCTGGGGATAAAATAAGGAAGAAGTCTGAGAGAAGAGGAGAAGCAGAGGAAGACCAGGACTGTGACCTGGGGACAGAAGTGAGTTTTCCTCTCATTGACTCACCTCTACCAAGAATTAGGGCAGGAGGAAACATAAAATTTAGCTCTCCAAAGTCTAGAATGATCTTAATCTTACATATCCACTTTACTGAGGACATCTCTAGTGATTTGTTTGGAGATATTTGGGTGAAGAAACTTTGATACTTTTTTATTGTCAATGGGTTTTAACCTGCTACGAAAATAGGGATGAATCATAAAACTTGGTCCTCAAATATGCCCCGGTTATAATTTTTTTAAAAATAAATTTATTTTATTTTTGGTTGCGTTAGGTCTTTGTTGCTGCGCGCGGACTTCTCATTGCAATGGCTTCTCTTCTTGCAGAGCACGGGCTCTAGGTGTGTGGGCTTCAGTAGTTGTGGCACGTGGGCTCAGTAGTTATGGCTCGCAGACTCAGTAGTTGTGGTACATGGGCTTAGTTGCTCTGTGGCATGTGGGATCTTTCTGGACCAGGGCTCGAACCTATGTCCCCTGCATTGGCAGGCAGATTCTTAACCACTGCGCCACCAGGGAAGCCCATGCCCTGGTTTTAATTTAAAGCCAAGTATTCAGTTCAGTTTTCTTTTCTGTTTTTTTTTTTTCATTATACCGCTTATTAGATCCATGACACAGTGGTAACCACATTTTTCATGTCCACTGACACCATTTATTGACATCTTTTCTTGTCTTAGAACATCTTAAAATTTTAATCCTATCTTTACAGGTTACCTAGACCACGTTTGATTATGAAAATTGTAGAAAATTAGTAACTGCCACAAGCAGATGCTGGGCGGTGGCCCATGTCAATCTTCCACAGAGTCCTGCTTCTTGGGATATCTGAATGCACTGCTCAGGGTCTCTGCTCACACGCTGGAATCAGTTGTGGCAGATTTTAGTCCACAGGTCGCTTTTCCCCATATTTCTTTGTAAACTCTTCAACGTTCTTACAGAATTTTTTACTGTCCTTGGGCTGGGGGGTTCATTTGGTTGGTTTTGGTTGCTGGCTTCCAGTTTTCAGCACTAATTACCAGCAGACAGACCTGCCCTTTTCATCCATGTTCCGGGTGATAGATCTTCGATTTAAATGTGATCTTTGGTAGCTTGAATGGGTAGTCTGCTGGAAAGCTGATTTCGATTCTGAAGGCCCCCTTATCAATATGCAGGGTTGTCAGGAACCATAAGCCCTTGCCAGGTCAACAAAGTATCTTCATCAACCTAGATGTTAAGGAAGTTTTTCATCTCACATTTGAGGATGTCTTCAAGCCCCTTCATCAGCCTCCTGCTGGCTGCCATCTTCAATCTGGTGCTGCTGGCACCTTGACATCTTTTCTTTAATATTTAGGTCTGTAATTCTGCAGATACCACACATAATAAATGGAAAGTTATCTCATTTTCTTTATTTCATTTTTGTGGACAAATAGTCTTTTAGTTTATATCAGGTATAAAGATCAAAGAAAGTCTAATTCAAGTTGAAAACCAACAACATTTGGCTGATCATAAACTTTCCCAGGGTGCTACATCTAGAAGAAATTCAGTACCGAGTACAAGTGCCATATTGTTGCTATATCACAGGTATCTCACATATCAATGATATTGTAGCTTAGAAGCAGCATCTACAGTTTAAGTTGCTCATGCTGAGATGTAAGATGTTGCCGGCAATATTTATTTTGAAAACATACAAACAATAGTTCTCTTTTTCATTGCTCCAGTTACCCTTAGTTATAGTACTTAAAAGTACTTTTGTACTGTTTTGTGTGTGTGATTATAGAAGTAATTCATGTTCAAAAAAAGTGGAAAACACAGGAAAGCACAAAGAAGAAAAGCATATGAAAGCCAGTCATTCCACCAGCCAGAGAGAACCATGGTTACCATTTGGTATTTCTGATATATAGGGATAGGGTTGTAGAAGAGTTATAGAGAGGAGGCACGTATCTTTTGAAACAAAAATGAGATCATATGAGGGGCAGGGAGACAAAAGGGGAAAGGGATGCTCCAATTGCATCAGAGTTCATGTGAGACCTTCCGACAGAGACCTGCCAACAGAGAAGTGGAATATTTGAGCTAAACCTTGAGCCCTCCCAGGACTAAGTTCTAGGAGCCTGCCTAAGGGTATAGCCTGGTTGTAACTGAATGACTCTGGCCCTGGGGTATCCGTGGCCTGTTAGGTTTCACAGCAGGTCAAGGCCACTTCTAGGATTTACTCTGCTTTGTAGCTTCCCACCTGGACCTGGAGAAGGCTGTGAATAAAATGTTTCTAACTCACTTTTCCTCTCCCCTCTCGTCCCCCTTAGCCAGGATTCTTGGCTCTTAGTAGCCAAGCTTCTCTATAACTGATATACTATTTATGATATTTGCTCCACTGTCACTACAACGATTTTATATTTTGCTCTCTTGAGATATGTTGCAAGAGAAGGAAATATGGTTTTGCCTTTGTTTCACGTCATGCCCATTTATGCTAAATGTATAAAATGGCTCCTCATGCATTTCCCACACCCTGTACCAAGGAAAAATTTTCATTCAGTTGTGTCTTCTAGTGACTCCACCCAAGTCCTTTTGACTTTGGGCCAGAACCATTCAATATTCGTTCCACAAAATTTTCTCAAGCACCCACACGGGCCAGGTACCATTCCACGTACTGGGGATACAGCAATGAATGAAACCTGCAAAAATCCCATCCCTCACAGAGTGCTCATTCTGGTGAGACCAGATGGCCAAATGTCTCTTGCTGCCATGCCAGCTCATTCAATCATTCATGTGTTCAAGCATTCATTCATTCAAGCAGTCCTTCAACAAACAGTGAGTGCCTACTATAGTGGCTTTGTAATGTGTTAACTTGGCTAGGCTACATTACACTTTCCTTTCCTTCATGTTTTTGGATAGGGTGGGCCACCAGAGGGATTCTCATGTGAGATTTGGAGGGTGGAAGTGAAGCAGCAGTCATTTTGTAGCTCACACATATGGTCGTGTATCTGCTGGCCCACCTCCTTTGCATGAAGCAGGGACCAGGCCCATATCTGCCCTCACCTCCCCTAGGTCCTCCCTCAGCTTCCCTGACCCCTGGGCAGCTGTGGGCATTTACACCCACGATGACAGGTGCCTTTGTTTGACCCGTCAGCTCTGTTAGCTCCAATGTACTCTGCTCCACTCTCCTAAGACTCAATCCTGACAAAGCAGGCATTGCTTACCCTCCACTCTACTTCACCCTGCATTTCACTTTTAATTAGCTAAGGAAATTCATTTAAATTTGTTAAACTTATTTAAAATTAATTAGCTAAGTGATATATCACTTATTATGTACATTCTACTTTATTTATCCATTCAACAAATGTTCTAACAAGATTCTCCTACATGGCAGGCACTCTGCTAGGTGCTGGGGGTACATTGGAGAGCAGAACAGATGTGGTCTCTGCCCTCATGGAGCTTACAGCCCAGCAGGGGAGGACAGACCAAAAATTCAAGTAAACAAACAAAACTTGATTTTAAAAATGAGTGGGGCTGTATAAATAGACAAAGGTGAGCCAGGGTGGACAGGAGGGTAGGACCTATTCCAGAAAAGATAGATGGGGAAGGCCTTTGTATCCAAATGCATTTTTAAATATTAGAAAGTCAAAAGGATATGGACCCATCAAGAAAGCAGTTTTTGTTAGAAGTGTTCATCCGTTTGAAAAATACTCCACAGTGGTTAAATTCTTAAGAAGAAATATGAATAGAGATGGAAAGCTAGCAGTTTGAGAGACCCAGGTTTAGAAGGAAAGAGACAGTCATACAAGTTCACTGGGAGAACAGGAGATGGTGAGTAATCTTTTTCTTTCCTTTTGATCTGATGTTGAAAGGGGGAAGTATATGGAAAGGAAGTCCTTCGTTCTAACAGAGACGATTTACTAAGAATGAGTTACTGAGAGTGAGTCCAGGCTGTGCCATCAAAAACCTCTCCATTAAGATAGTAGTCAGGGGAAGGGATGGGACACAAGGTGGACCCTGAGAGAATACGCAGCACATGCTTGCGACAAACAACTGGTGTGTGTGTGTGTGTGTGTGTGTGTGTGTGTGATATGATGCACTTTTTCCTTCACAGAAAATCTTCTAGATTAGTCCATTCTGAGGAAACAAGTGGGGTGATGGCTCTGCATTTTCTTTGACGCTGCCCAGGAACCCAGGATGAAACCACTCAGACTGGCTGTGAACACTAGGTATTACCTGAATTGGAAATGCTCCCCAGTCAGAGTGAGTTCCCTGGTCAGGGGTTCCCAGTGATCCTGGAATAAGTCACATCTGTCACCAGAGGGTAAGGGTCATGACTTTAATCCTTTTGTGTTCCCTCAGCATGCTGAGCAACGTGCTATGCCCCCAACAGGAGAATCGGTACTTATTGATGCCTTTATACAAAAGCTTCCCACCTGAGCCAAGTCAACTTTTAAAGCTTTTAGGGACTTCCCTGGTGGCACAGTGGTTAAGAATCTGCCTGCCAACGCAGGGGACACGGGTTCGAGCCCTGGTCCGGGAAGATCCCACATGCCGCGGAGCGGCTAAGCCCATGCACTACAACTATTGAGCCTGCGCTCTAGAGCCCGTAAGCCAAACTACTGAGCCCGTGGGCCACAACTACGGAAGCCCGCGTGCCTAGAGCCCGTGCTCCACAACAAGAGGAGCCAACGCAATGAGAAGCCTGCGCACTGCAACGAAGAGTAGCCCCCGCTCGCCGCAACTAGAGAAAGCCCCGCGCAGCAACAAAGACCCAACACAGCCAAAAATAAATAAATAAATACATTTTAGGAAAAAAAAAAAAAAAAAGCTTTTAAAGGTTTGGGCCTGAAGTGTGGACTCAGGACACAGAGACCCCAGCAGGGAACTAGTGGTCTTCTAATAGTTCTCATGATGTTTCCAGGTCGAGTTACCGGTTTTGGATCCAGAGGAATGACGCTCCTCGTGTTTGGAATTCTACGGAGGAGAGGAAGAACTCAGACACAAAGCTAGGAGAGGAGCCAACGTGAGGAGGAAGAGATTAAAGCCCCTTTCTTCTCAAATGAGGACATTGCTTTCAAAACAAGGATGAACACTGTGTTGGGAAATTTCAAGTTCTCCTTACTGTTTTGCTCTCAGGGCAATTTTAGTAAATAAAGCCCCACTGTTATTCATTGGATTTTCCAGATTTGCTTTAAGCTCCTTTAGCTTGGTGGTGGCAGGCTGACCGGTTATAAAGAAAACACAGCAAGAGAAATCCAGGTTAAAATATTTATTTAAGTTAGCCTCTGCATATCTTTCCATATACTCTATTATTTCTGAACTTACTTTACCTATATGTCCTCAAAATACCCATGAATATCCACTCCTTCCTAGATGGCATTAAATTTCATTGTAGATTTTAAAAAAGAAAAAAAGTGCCTTGTCCTGACATTTTCTTCATGGGTCAGAATCCCCAGAGTTTCTGTGGTTCATCAACACCAGGGAGACTAAGCACCAAACGTTTCACAGGTTTCTGTTATAAAGGTTTTTACAAACATGGACCCGTGCAAAGGCTCAGTTGTCACCTCTAAAGACAATGGTGTTCCTCAGCCTTACTGTCTGGCCCTGATTAGCACATATGACATAAATAGTATAGCCTCTGGTGTGACCTTGTCACAAAATTCATTCACCTTGGCTATTAGTGGCCTTTACCTGACATAAAACAAATGACTGATCAAGTGAACAAAAGAAATCATAAAAATTCAAGCAAAAGGGGAAAAAATATATGCACACGTAAAGTTTTAACCTAAGGTCACCCAGCCTAAAGCTCTCAGCCGGAAAATGTGTCGCCATCTTTCCTCCCACAAGGCGTTACTGGGTGGAAAACACATACGCATCATCAGCTGAGTCTGCCCTGGGATAGCCGTCTCACAGTTCTGATAGAGGAACAACAGCCTGAGACCCCACCTCCAGCACCAGGCACGCCTGTGACCTGGCTTCCATCTTGCACTCAGAGGCCAAGGCCTGGATTCATCACCCCTCACTGCAGCAGGAGCTCGGGAAGGTTCTGCTCAAAATTCAATATTTATTGTTTGAAGCACTTTTAAAGTCCCTTGTTATCCAAAGCCTTTCCCTTGAGCCTTGGAGAGGATTACAAAGTAATGCTTTCTTCCTTCAGCTCATTTCTTAGGAAATTGCCTTCAGACCTGCCAAAGTCACAAAGAGATGCAGGGTTTCATTGGTGTCTTCATACATGGAACATTTGGTCATCCCTCATGATTTTTTCCACTCCTATTTCCTGAAGAGAAAACAGAAGCTCTGGGAAAGAGGGGCTACCTGCCTCTGGTCTCTTGCCTGCCCTGGTAGGAAGAGTCCAAGTGACGGTTCCAGGAATGAGGCTGGGACTGTGGGCAGATCCATACCCGTTGCTTCACCTTCTCATTTTACAGTGTGTGGCCCGCTGTCAGGTGAGGGCCACATTCCTTCTGTCCAGGTGCTTTGCCTTCACCTTGTTTTGTCACCACATTTTCCCTTATTTTCTGCCTTTCTTCCATCTATATATCATAAATCCATTCACTATCCATCCATCCACCCATCCTTTTACCCATTCTTCCCAAACTGATGACTTTCTATGTGCCAGGCTTTGTGCTAGACGCTGACTCTGAAGAGGAGTGAGAATGATTCCTGCCCCCAATCTTGTGGGAGAGGCATATGTAAATATGTTATACATATTTAGCATATGTAAATAACTCAAATGTGGTGCAGAGGTTGAGGTGTGCATAAGACCAAGGGACTGCCTGCATGCAAAGGAGAAGCATCACCTCCAGCTGTCACCTCCTGAGGTGGACTTTCTGTCAAAATGGCCCCTCTGATCCCACCTCCTGGTGTTCGCGCCCTTGTGTGATCCCCTCCCGTTGAGTGTGGGTAGAACTTACGACTTGCTTGATTCTGCCATAAGACAAAGGTGACAGGATGTGGGTGACTATGTGTATGTAATTACATTATTCTGTTACATAAAATGTAGTGCCCATCTTGCTGGAGTTTCTGTCTCCCTTGCTATAGCTTTGAGGAAGCAACTGACCACATTGGGGAATCCCACGTGCCAAGAAACTTGGCTTTAGGAGCTAAGAACAGCCTCTGGCCAACAGCCAACAAGAAACTGAAGCTCTGTGTCACGTAGCCACAGGAACTGGGCTCTGCCAACAACCTGAGGGAACTTTGGAAGTGGACTTTTCCTCAGCAGAGCCTCAGGTGAGACTCAGCCCCAGCTGCCACCATTTTCTTTTTTTAAATTGAAGTATAGTTGAGTTACAATGTTGTGTTAATTTCTGCTGTACAGCCAAGTGACTCAGTTATACCAGCTGACACCTTGATTACAGTTTTAAAAGACCCTAAACAGCAGATCCAGATAAGCTTTGCTGGGATTCCTGAAGCACAGCAACTGTGAGATAAAACACGTGTGTTGTTTTAAACCCCTAAGTTTGTGGTAATCTGTTATGCAACACTAGAAAACTATCATACCTCCTGAGGAGCAGCTATCAGGAATGTAAAGTTCTGGGAAGGGGCTGACAGCTGGGGTAATGTCTCCAGCTCCCATGTTCATCCATTCAGCAAATATTTATCGAGCATTTATGATGCACGATGCACTGGTTTAGATACATCAGTGAACAGAAGAAAATCCCTGGGACTTCCCTGGTGGCGCAGTCCCTGGTTGAGACTTCCCTGGTGGTGCAGTCCCTGGTTGAGAATCCGCCTGCCAAAGCAGGGGACATGGGTTCGAGCCCTGGTTGGGGAAGATCCCACATGCCATGGAGCAACTAAGCCCGTGCGCCGTAACTACTCAGCCTGTGCTCTAGAGTCCACGAGCCACAACTACTGAGCCATGTGCCACAACTGCTGAAGCCCGTGTGCTTGGAGCTGGTGCTCTGCAACGAGAGAGGCCACTGCAGTGAGAAGCCTGCACACCATGACGAGGAGTGGCCCCCGCTCGCTGCCACTAGAGAAGGCCCACGTGTACCAACGAAGACCCAATGCAGCCAGAAATTAATTAATTAATTATTTTAAAAAAAGAAAGAAAATCCCTGCTCTCACGAAGCTTATATTCTAGTCAAGGAATAAAAACATTAAATTAATAAATAAATTGTATATAACATGTTATTAGGTGATGAGTACTATAGAAAGGATAGAGGGGCTGGGGATGCCAGGGGGTGGGTTGAAGTTTTTCATAGGGTCACTGGGGTAGGCCTCACTGAAAGGGCAAAAGCTGGAAAGAGGTGAGGAAATATTACACAAGAAACTCCAGGCATCCTCCACGTGTACAACTTCAAGCACGGATTCAAGGTCTAATCCTGCCCTGGGGGTTCATGCAGGTCATAACTGCCCTTTTCAACCTCCTTTCTCACCGCTACTCCTCCATGCCCAGGTCCACCCTGCATCCTCACCTCCCAACCCTCTGCCATTCCCCAAACCCACCTACCAAGAATCCTCACTCCTCATTCTGTTTCCACAACAAAATGCTTCTCCTCCCTGGTCACCTCAGTGGTCGCCTCCCCCGAAGCCTCCCCCGGTGCTCCCACCTCACCCTCAGAACAAAGTGCACCCCTCCTCCACGTTCCCTCCGGCTTTGCTTGTGACTTATTGTGAGTTTTCTACTTTCCACACTTGTTACAGCTGGTGGCCTTTGTCTCTTGGAGAGACTGGAATGCAGGGACCTGGACTTGTTATCACTGAGTTTCCAGGCTCGGGCATATTACAGGTGGGATTTGTTGAAAAAAAAAATTATCTGGAGATCAGTCCTCTGTGGGTTTTTTTCTCTCTTTCCGTCTACCTCTCGCCCGACTCCCTCACTATCTGTCTTTCTCTGCACACCTCTTTCTGCATTTCTAAGTGTCTTTTTCTGTTTCTCAGTCTGTCTTGGTTTCTCTCTCACACACAGGTAGACCCGTGCACATGGACACTCGCACAATCATGATGCAGGAGTTTCTTCTGGGCATCTTGTTTTCCCACGGCACCAGGGGAACGGGTGGGAGGGAAATGAGAGTGGGATGGGGTAGAATTGGGGTGGGGGAAGAACCTTTACTTCAAGGAAAAACCTGAAGTATACAACGGGCCACTCTTAAATATAGGTTAAAACCACCACTTTACTACCCACACGTTCACCTATGGAGGAAACTCATTCCTCTTATCTTCACATCACCCAGGGTTTCTCAACAGTGGCACTATTGATTTTTTTGGATCAGATAATTCTAATATGGAGCATGTCCTGTGGCTTGTAGGATGTTTAGCAGCATCTCTGGCCTCTAACCGCCAGTAGCAGCCCCCAGTCATGACGATCAAAAATACCTCAAGATGTTGCCAACTGCCCTTCGGGGGCAACCCCTTCCCCCTTCCTCCATTGAGAACTGCTGATGTAGCCCTTTTCTCGGATGTCACTCACATGCAATCTCTCAGGCAGCCTCCTAAGCATATCATTTCTACAAGGTGCAGTAGAACAGCAACCTGAGCCTGTTCTCATCCTTCCCTAAGCCCTGGGTCTGGCCCTCTGGGATCCAGCACTGACCCTGTGGGGGCCTCTGGTAGCTTACAGGGCACCTTTGTGCTGCCCCTTTTGGGAAGAGCCATCTCCAAGTCAGGACACTTAGCTTGGATTTCAGTCCCCATTCACAAGTTCTACTGGCTCTTTATGTGCAGTGCACCAACTGCACAACCGTATACTGTGGCCCTGTACAAACATTACCCTCCTGCTACTAAACACTGGGTGGCTCCCAATGAGTTATTCTTCTGAAACCAGGACAGCCCTTTTCTTCTTGAATGTATCCATAGCTGAGGTGATGTGCATCAATGGGGGTGAGGTGTAGAGATGCACATTTTTTGCTTCTTAAAGCATCAGATTTTCCTTCCTAAATGTAGTACCTTGAGTAGTAAAATGTGGCCACCTGTGCAGGAGATGAGCTCCGACTAGAAGGAGAAGGAGACTATACTGTGGGTAGAACTCAGAGAATATCCAGGATGAAAATACAGTCTACAGATGACCAGAGAAAATGATGACCCACACTTGCAAAACAGTTTCTGAGATGACGTGTGACAGGATCCCGGGGACTCTCAAAGGGAAATCTGACTATCCTTTTGACCTTACAAGAATCTACCCCTAGAGGGTTTATGTAGCTTGATCCTGACGCTGCTTAACTTGTGCAGTCAGCCTGCAGTGGTCTAAGCACTGGCATTTTAGTATAATACCTAAAATGTTGTTTATAATTGTTAAAGTACGTAGAGGAGGTTTATATCATTTTTTATTTGGCTTGTTACTGAGAGAGTATTTGGACAGAGTATTATTCGTTTTCCAAATTCTACTTTTGAGCCTACTTCTTCCACAGCATAGGCCTGACCTGCCTCACAGAATTGCACACATGTTCAAGATAGAGCCTTGGACTCTAAAACAGATAATTCATGTAGCCACATCTGTCTTTCCCAGAGAGGAGAAAGACGGAATAATGATGACTTTCCAATGTTATTAGCAAGGAGCAAACATCTTGAGAAAGGAATGGTTTCTCTTCTTGAGTACAGAGCCCCAAATATGATGTCTAAAAAGTCTGGCTGTTGCATTACTTGTTGCAATTAAAAAGAAAACAAACACTGTAGGAGCAAAAGCCCTACTGATGGAGGCTTCCTCCTGAAATTCAGGCACCTGCTTGTTCATGATACCACTCACCATGTAAGCCAATGACTGGGGGAAAGAATTAGTTTGCCTCTGATTACATCTGATTGCCATCAATGATGACAATAAACAAGGCAGAAGGACCAAATGATACTTGTGGGAAGCTCAGAAAAGGGCCTGGGAAACACTTTCAACTGAGGATACACAAGAGAAGAAAATCAACTGGGAGTCACACAGATAACAGGCACACTGACTTAATTCAGTCATCAGAACAGTACAAAGTAAAATAACAAAGCAGTATCACTTTTTACCTATTAGCCGGGCAGATGTTAGAAAGCTGAATAATGCCAAATGTTGTAGAGCTGTGGGTTAGAGGAAACCTGAGCTGCTGGTGGGAGGGGGCACGTGCAGCTATTCTGGAGGGAGTCAGGATTCAGTCAAATCATATTCTGGCCAAAAGCCTAGAAGAAAACGTAGGCCAAAATCTTCATGAGCCTTGGTTAGATAAGTTTTTTTAGAACACAAAACGTATGGGCCATAAAAGAGAAATTACCAGCTGGACTTCATCAATTTTTAAAAATTTACTCTTCAAAAGACATTGTCAAGCAGGACTGGGGGAAACAGAGACTCCACTCCTGGAGAGCACACACAAAGTAGTGTGCGACGCAGGTGAATGAGCACTGACCCCCGGGGAGACTGAACCAGACCTACCTGCTAGTGTTGGAGGATCTCCTGCAGAGGCAGGGGGTGGCCGTGGCTCACTCAGGGGACAAGGACACTGGCAGCAGAAGTTCTGGGAAGTACTCCTTGGTGTGAGCCCTCCCAGAGTCTGCCATTAGCCCCACCAAAGAGCCCAGGTAGGCCCC
>NW_020173920.1:3403685-3410510 GCF_003031525.2 Neophocaena asiaeorientalis asiaeorientalis
GGTGTGGAGAAAAGGGAACCCTCTTGCACTGTTGGTGGGAATGTAAACTGATACAGCCACTATGGAGAACAGTATGGAGGTTCCTTAAATAACTAAAAATAGAATTACCACATGACCCAGCAATCTCACTACTGGGCACATACCCAGAGAAAACCACAATTCAAAAAGACACATGCACCCCAATGTTCATTGCAGCACTATTTACAATAGCCAGGTCATGGAAGCAACCTAAATGCCCATCGACAGACGAATGGATAAAGAAGGTATGGTATATATATAAAATGGAATATTACTCAGTCATAAAAAGGAACGAAATTGGGTCATTTGTTGACATGTGGATGGATCTAGAGACTGTCATACAGAGTGAAATAAGTCAGAAAGAGAAAAACAAATGTCGTATATTAACGCATATATGTGGAACCTAGAAAAATGGTACAGACGAACAGTTTTGCACGGCAAAAATTGAGACACAGATGTAGAGAACAAACGTATGGACACCAAGGGGGGGAAGCCACGGGTGGAGGGGGTGGTGGGATGAACTGGGAGATTGGGATTGACATGTATACAGTGATGTGTATAAAATTCATGACTAATAAGAACATGCTGTATAAAAAGAAAAATGAATAGAAAACACCTATTTATTAAAAAAAAAAAAAAAAAGAATTGTAATTCAGGATCTGCAGCATGGCAAGCCATGTGGAAGTCCCCAGAAAAAATGGAGAGGAGAATTATTTCATAGAGGGGAAAAGGAACTTGGGAGGCCTACAATAAACAAAGACTCCATGACTTTTCATTGGCTGAATTGTGAATGTCTCTCATTGGCTAAGCTCTTGCCAGGAAGGAGGAAGAAGTCTTCTTCCTGTTGGGCTCCCATTATTGTTGGTCATAGGGCATGAGAGCTCCCCCTTCTGGTCGCCTGACCCTATATTTTTGTTTGTTTGTTTCGGTTTTTGGTTTTTTTGGCCACACCCAGCAGCTTGCAGGATCTTAGTTCCCCAACCATGTATTGAACCCGGGACCCCTGCAGTGGAAGCGTGGAGTCCTAACCACTGGCCTGCCAGGGAATTCCCTGACTCTGTTTAACTGAAGTCTCCTTGTATTAATTTTTTATAGCACTATCTGTGATCTCCTAGGACTGTCCACACTTCTTTCTAAACACTTGTTATCTTTTAATACGTTATAGACATATGTGTCATCCCACATATGTCTAACTCTCCTTCTAGACTGTACGATCCTTAAGAGTAAGCATCATATCCTGTTTACCTTTATATTTTCAGGATCTGGCAAAATAGCTGCTATATCAATAAAATAATACCACATAAACATTTGATGAAAAAAATCATTATTGAGATTATAAACAGGCAGAATGGTAAAACCTATTAGGGAAGCAAAGTACTTCTTTCTCTGAAACAAGAGGAAAGAAAGTTGTCCATATATAGCATTGCTCCTTCGTGAAGGTGTTTTCACCATTTCAAAGTTAAGGTTAAAAATCTTGGGGGAAACACTGGTTCAGCTAATTATAAATCTGTGTCCTAGATATTCATACTTTTAATTTGGCCAAACTACAAATAGTTGTAAATAAATTTTACAAGATATTCTCCAAGGAAACAGGAATAAACAAAGAATGTGATCCAGCAAATTAGAGAATGGTTCAATGGGGTGATTAACATCCCATCCATTATCAGACCAGGCTGTCCTGAGGAAGAACACACTCAGTTTAAACCTATTTTAGGACCAGGGCTAGGAAACAAGAGTCTAGGAAATCTTGAATGCCTGCAATATTTAAATATGCAGGTATCCTTTTCTTCTTCAAAGGCACTGAGTATTTACTTTGGCTGAAACTTTTTTTTTTGGCGGTACGCAGGCCTCTCACTGTCGTGGCCTCTCCCGTTGCGGAGCACAGGCTCCGGATGTGCAGGCTCAGCGGCCATGGCTCAGGGGCCCAGCCGCTCCGCGGCATGTGGGATCTTCCCAGACCAGGGCACAAACCCGTGTCCCCTGTATCGGCAGGTGGACTCTCAACAACCACGCTACCAGGGAAGCCCTTGGCTGAAACTTTTGAGTGGGCTGTGTGATATTGTGATTTATAATAAGAAACATATATCTGGTCTTTATCCCCATTAAAGTCATAGAGCTTCTAAAACCCTTAGAATTTCCTAAGTGACAAAAGCAATAAAGGTGTCTTTTGTTATGTTAAAAAAAAAGCTTTTGCACAGCAAAGGAAACCATAAACAAGACGAAAAGACAACGCTCAGAATGGGAGAAAATTTTGCAAACGAATCAACAGACAAAGGATTAATCTCCAAAATATATAAACAGCTCATGCAGCTCAATATTAAAAAAACAAACAACCCAATCCAAAAATGGGCAACTTAAAAGAAAAAGAGAACAGAAAAAAAAGACATTGTCAAGAAAATGAAAGACAAGCCACAGACTGGGAGGTAAATATTGGCAAATATATCTGATGAAGTTCTTATATGCTTTATACATAAAGAACTCTTAAAGAAGACAAACAACTCGATTAAAGAAATGGACAAAAGAATGAACAGACACCTCATCAAAAAAGTTATATGAACAGCTAATAAGCATGTTCAACATCATTAGTCACTAGGAAAATATAAATTAAAACTGAAATGAGATGTCACCATAGACCCACTAGAATGGTTAAAATTAAAAAGACTTACCATACAAAGTGTTAGTGAGGATGTGGAGCATCAGAACGCCTCAGATATTGCTGGTGGGAGTGCAAAATAGCACAGCCACTTTGGAGAGCACTTTGACAGTTTCTCATAAAGTTAAATACACACATATCATATGACCCAGCAATTCCACACACCGAGGTATTTACCCAAGGGAAATAAAAACATATGTCCACATAAAGACCTGCTACATGAATGTTCACAGCAGCTTTATTCTTACTGACTCAAAGTGGAAACAACTCTAATATCCATCAACTGGTGAACAGATGAATATCTATGTGGTGAATACTTCAAACTCTGATAAATCCATACAGTGGGATACTACTCAGTAACAAAAAGGAACGAACTACAGATACATACAAGAACAGATGAACCTAGGGGCTTCCCTGATGGCACAGTGGTTGAGAGTCCACCTCTCAATGCAGGGGATGTGGGTTCGATCCCTGGCCAGGCAACTAAATCCCACATGCATGTTGCAACTAAGAGTTCACATGCCACAACTAAGGAGTCCGTGAGCCGCAACTAAGGAGCACATGTGCTGCAACTAAGGAGCCTGTGAGCCACAACTAGGGAGCCCACCTGCCACAACTGAAACCTGGCGCAACCAAAAAAAAAAGCTTAAAAATAATAATAGAAACTCCTAGAAGATATGACGATAGAATAATATTATTGTTACCTTTTGGAATGTCAGCACTAAAAAATAAATGTTGTAATGTTTTACAACTATAGACTCATATAAATTTGAATTTGTAAGGATCTCAGCACAGAAAGGATCTTGTAGGTTACCTAGCCAACCTCTGACACAGAGCAAGAATGCCCCGTGCAGCATCCCCAGAGCCTGGAAGATCAGCTGCTCATCCTTATCACTGCTGGGCAAGGCATCCAGAGTCCCACAGCTGTGGCTCTGAGGGTGAGTGGGATCTGCCCCTCTCCCTCCCAGCTTCTATGCCACTTGCTCCTGTGGGACCACACGGGGTATGGAGGATGCTTTCTGCCCCACTTGAGATATTTGAAGACTGGGGTCCTATGTCCCTTTGAATCCTCTCTATTCCAAGTTAAACATTTCCTGTTCCTTTAACTTTCCTCACACTAGAAAGTTCCTGAGCCCTCCAGCATCCAACCCACCCCCCCTCCCCACCCCTTGGGCTCTGATTTGTCAGTGTTCCCTGGGGAGTGTGGTGCCACCACATGGCGGAATTGAGAGACTGATCCTGTGTCTAGTTTGGGGCACACTGCTTTTATTAGGGTAGCCTAACCTTCATTTAAAGCTCTCCCAACCCTTGTTGACAAAGGGCTTTTCAAGTTGTGAAATATATCAGGTATATAAGAAGCACTGAGTAAAATAATCACTTAATAACCCACCCCTCTGCTTTGGCAATATACTATGATGCTACATTTGCTGCAGACTTCAAAGGTCACCTTTTAAGCCACACTTTCTTCAGATAGTACAGCTACAATTGAAGCCTCACCCCTTTCACTCTCCCTTCCCTGTCTCCCCTAGAGAAACCATTATCAGAACTCTGCGTTTAAATCAACTATATTTCAATAAAAATGAAAAAAAGAACTCTGTGATTAATCCTTCCCATGTATGCTTTCATATGGTTAAATGTATGAATCAACAGTACTTAGCATTGTTTTACACGTTTTCAGCTTCAGATAAATTGTGACACACTGTATGTATTTTTCTATACCTTAAGTTTTTGAGATTTGATTCATTTTAACTGTGATTCAGCAATCCATTGAATTTTCTAAAATGTGTTTATTCGTGCCCCTGTCCGACGGGCATTTAGGTTGTTTCCATTACAGGCAATGATGAGATGAACACTGTCGATCACGACCCCTTGTGCTCATGTGTGGGAGTCTCTCTAGGGTCAGTAGCTGTGACTGGAACGGCTGCGTCATGGCATGTGTGCATTTTTTCCTTTACTAAATATTGCACACATACTTTTTTAACCACCTGATTCATGCTAAGCTTGTGACCAGCTAATGTTATCATATAAACACCTATCAAGCCCACTATGTTTTGTTTTTAAAAAGCCAACGTTGTACTCACTGAATGTCTCCTACATGTAAGACACTGTGCTAGGAACCATGGGCATACAGAAAAATGGTAGGTCCTTTGCCTTCCAGGAATTTACACATATACGAAAGCAAATCTAGGGCAGGATTGGGTCTGTATATGGAGCATCCTCACTGATGCTCCTAATTACTTATGAAAACCCACTGATGAGATGCATGCTCTGTTACTTGGGAAAGGAAGCAGAAAAGTGAAACACGACGACTATATGCTGCATGGCTTACAGTGCCTTTCCTTCAAGGATCCCCTCCTTCATAACTGCATACACTTGTGTAGTGCTTCACAGTTTACATACACATTGCCTAACTGCTTCTCATAATCTCTTCCCTGGGAATCTGATGGGGTACCTCTAATCACCCCACAGTAGAGATGGAGGAGCTGGGACACAGAGGAGGAAGTGAACTGTCCCACATAATGAGGTCAGAAATGGCAGAGCCCAAGCTAGAACTCAGGTCTCCTGACTCCAAATCAGGGCCTTCTCCCAAGTATTACCAACTGCCCAGGAAAACCCTTTGGGGGCTCTCTCTCTCTGTCCTTATATCAGACTGAAAGTTAGACATGTTATCAACAAAAGTTCACAGTATTAAATCCAGTCTCCGTGGCTGGCAAAATGCCCTTGACAGCCAGTCACAAGTGTTTCTAAGGTCTCCTTCCCCTCTTCCTCTCCAGGCCTGGGTACTCAAATTCCCATGGGAAAGCACAACGCTACCTGTGACTGGAAGCATCCATTTTCTAGGAAACACAGTCTTACTACATTTATAAAGCTAGGGTACAGACAACTGGAACTACTCACTGTCCTCCAGTGCATCTCCCCCTTCCCTATATTGAACCTTTGCTCGGTTCCCTCTCCTGAGTGCTCTCACCTCCATTTCTACCTATCAAAATCCTGTCCATACTCTGAATAGCCATCAGGACATTGAAGAAGAACAAAGTCAGAGGATGGACACTATCTAACTTCAAGACTTACTATAAAGCTGCAATAATCAAGACAGTCTTGTATTGGTGAAAGAGTAGACACATAGATCAATGGAACAAAATGTGGAGCCCAGAAATAAACCCACACTTAAGTCTTTAATCCCTTTCAAGTTAATCTTTGTATATGGTGTAAGATAAGGGTCCAGTTTCATTCTTTGGCATGTGGATATCCAGTTTTCACGACACTATTTATTGCAAGGACTATCTTTTCCCCATTTGTATTCTTGGTGCACTTCCCAAAGATTAGTTGACCACATATGCGAGGGTTTATTGCTGGGCTCTCTTGTCTGTTTTATTGGTCTGTGTGCCTGTTTTTATCCCAATACCATGGTGTTTTGATTAGTATAGGTTTGTAATATAGTTTAAAATCAGGACGTGTGATTCTTCCAGCTTTCTTAAGATTGCTTTGGCTAGCCAGCAATCCCACTTCTGAGTATACACCCAAAAGAAATAAAATCAGTATCTCAAAGAAGTATCTGCACTCCATGTTTATTACAGCATTATTCACAATAGTCAAGATATGGAAACAACCTAAGTGTCTGTTGACAGATGAATGGATAAAAAAAATGTGATATATATATATATATATATATATATATATTCAATGGAATATTATTCAGGCATGAAAAAAGAAATTCTGCCATTTGTGACAATATGGATGAACCTGGAGGACATTACACTAAGTGAAATAAGTCAAACACAGAAAGACATGTGTTCTCATTTATATGTAGAATCTGAAAGAGTTGAATTCATAGAACCAGAAAGTAGAATGGTGGTTGCCAGGGGCTGGGGCTGGGGGTAGGATAGGGGGAGGTGGAGAGATGTTGGTTAAAGTGTACAAACTTTTAGTTATAAGATGAATAATTTCTGGGGATCTAATGTATGGCATGGTGATTATAGTTAATACTGTATTATATACTTGAAATTTGCTAAGAGAGTAAATCTTAAGTGTTCTCACCACACACGCACACACAAAGGTAATTATGGGAGGTGATGGATGTGTTAGTTAACTTGATTGTGGTAATCATTTCACAATGTATACATATATTAAATCATCACATTGGGGCTTCCCTG